>NC_061894.1:4631693-4940472 GCF_905147765.1 Vanessa atalanta | reverse complement strand
TGTTATAAGTTAACCCTTTCCTTGTCCTGTGTTACAGACATCATTCCTATCAGTAAATTAATTACTAGGTTTGGAAATATATATTTGGGTATATGAATTATATTCAAAAGTGCTTGTAAAAGCCTAATTGAATAAAGTATTAGTATTTTATAGTAATATTTGATTTGATTTGATTTGACAGCAGTGCTATTAGCCAAGAATTCATTTCGCATCTCACTTAGGAAATGTTGAAACTTCTTCTATTATAATTTTTATACTTAATGTCGCATATCTCTATGATATTTTTTTATTTGATTACTTCCATGGGCTCACAGTTGGCCGTGCCTTTTTTTACTTAATGTTTTTATTTATTTGTGGCGTCGTTTTTTTTCCTACCTTAGGTTGATATAGCCCAACAATTTAAAGACAAATGAGCAAGTAATGGGACTACTGTTTACTGGGTTATTTACTATCCAACGAGGCATATTCTCATGTGCCCAAGAGCCATGGAATGAGCTAAGATGTCCTTGCGGATGCTGATTAATACTTTCGCCGAAAATATTTTACATCTCCATTTCATTGTGAAGTCAACTGGCTATCCGTTATAGGAAGGACTCTAATCAGTTGTTTTTTTAATTCAATTAATAATTAAAATCTGAGATATATGTTTGTTTAACTCACATTAAGATCTCTGCCGGGGAAGTCCTCAATAAGTTGTCTAGCGGTGTCTTTGCAAGCACGTACAGATTCCGGCATTTTGGCTTCACACTCCCAATTGCGTTGGGCGCTGTGAGCATAGAGTGGGCCGGGAGTAGAATGTGTGATACGCATGTTCGTTACTACACCTGCGATACAGATAAATGATTACACCTTATTATTATAAAAGATATTATTTGAAGTGAAATTCTCAGAATATTACAGTCGTAGCTGTTAATATATGAAGACAATATGTCGAATTGATTTTATTTTTTAAAATAAGGAGGCAGACTGGCAAATGACCACCTGATTGTAAGTGGTCACCACCATCTATAGACATTGATTACAAATTAAAAAAAAAGTACCTTGGGAACAAAGATGTTATATCACTTGTAGTTAAATTGGCTCACTCACCCTTCAAACTGGTATGCAACTATTTGCACTATTTGGTGGTAGAATTAGTGATAAATGGGTGGTACCTATCCGGACGAGTTTGAACAAATCCCACCAATGTTTTATCTATTTTTTGTCATGTTGAGAATCTAATTTCAATTGACTACCACATACCTGCACTCTTTCCAGCCTTAAGGGCTATTGAGGCTAGTGATTCTAATCTAGCTTCAGGTCTCAAGGAGCCTGGACAATCCCAGAATCCAACCGAAGCGTCAACGCCAAATGTTCCACGGTTTGCTTTGACACCACATAAGAGAGCCGTGGCGGTACTCGAGGAATCGGATACCGTCTGATCTGCTGAATATGTCTAAAAAGGGAAGGCGTTTGGGAGAAGGAATCCATATAGGTTTTTTTTTAATATATACATTTATAGTAAAGTTACAACACAACTACGGAAATTATTCATTACGTTAATGCTATCAAGATTCATGAAAAAAATATGAAAAAAAAAAATCAAATTTATATTTATTAAAACTTAATTAAATTTCCTTTCAAATAAACTAATTGCAAAGTATTTAGTAACCATTATGGTAATCTATGTGCTGTGATGAGCTGTGATGGCCAATTCACCAATGGGTGAACCTCAAACAAGCACCAATGAATTTCCATGTGCTTAATTCGTGTTTATAACTCATCTCGTACTCGACGGTGAAGAAAAGTATCGTGAGAAAACCTACATATGTCATGTCTGCATATGACTGAATTGGAGCTGCGTTTGTACACTGTTATTTCACTTTTTTATTGTTATCTTACTTTTAGGAGCCCCATATGAGGGAATCTCTCGAATGCCAAGCGATTAGTCTCGCCTCCTTTGTAGATCCTGGCTGTCGTGATCGTATTAGGTCCCATGCCGTCACCGATGAACAGAATCACATTCTTCGCCCTCCCATAGTTCTGTCTTACTCTAAGGGCTTCGTATAATTCATCTCTTGCTATGTTCTTCCAGAACTGCTGGTCTGAAGAACAAAAATATATAAGAATTGTCTTCAAATATTATTTTGAGATGTTTATTGTTTTATTGTGGTATACAAAATTCAAGCTCAACAAACATCTTAAAAGAGGTTTTTTAGGTTACCTACTATGATTGTTTTCGAAATTCGAGTTCCGAGAGGTAGTTGAATGACAGAGGGTTAATGTATTAATAAATCAGTTTTTCTAGAACTTATTTGTTGATCTACAAGCAGGTTACATTAATATAAATGTATGTGATTATTACGTATAATCATAATAAATATTATTGTAGAGATATTCTTTAAGAAGAAAGTCGAAACTCACCGCTGGGCATTACTTATGTTACGAAATTGCCATTCGCAAACGTTAATTGAAATTATTTTCTTTCATTAAAGTACTTTAAATCTAATTTCCCTTTAACTCTATTAATATTAACTGTAATGTTCTGTAATTGAAACTGTATAAAGTGTTTATAAAAGACAAACGCTTCAAAATCAGTCATTAATGTCAGTCTTTCAAACGGTTATGGGTTTAATGATTTATTTGAAAGTTTGGTATGAATTATTGGTGCATCTAGTACTATTTCGCCAAGACGGCTTAGTGGATAGCACACGTGGATTATAAACGAAGGTCGATCTAAACTCGTGGTCAGCGGTTTAGAAATAATTGCAAAGAAACCTTTACCGAATAAAGTTTTTTCAAATATGAACCTATCACCTTTATTTAGGGTCTTAAATATTATACAAAGATACGAATATCCTACAATTTTGGCAATATTTTAGGGAATTATGACGTCATGGCGTCTTGAAACTCCTTATTATGAATGTTGTCTTGAATTTGACGCTAATGTATATATAGTTTTCATGGAATTCACTGCGGCAAAAATTGGTAACGAGAACGTCAATGCCATTAATTTTAGTATTAAGTCGTTTTAAAGTGTAACTTAGTTGAATATAAATTTATTTATTATTATTTAGATCGTCATTGTTTTATGACTTTAATATGTGATTCTACATCCAATATTGCATTTTCATTTAAAATATATATTTACTTGTCTACCTCCCTATTCATAAAACATAACATCTGTAAAACTATATATAAAGCAACTAAATTATTAATATTAGTATTGCGCCTTTCCGCTAAACAAGCATAAACATATTTTGATAAGCACTGATCCATCTCTTTTTTATGAGTGCTTTGACATTTGATAGAAAAAGACATATTGATTACTCTCTAAATATATTTATAGACAAATCCTGTTTTATTATTATTGACTAAAAAGTGAAGGCTATAAAATCTGAACAAGACAGTGAAATCAATGGGAAGACCGACCCTTGATCAGTAACGGATGATCGGCATTTCATTTAGCATAAGCATTGTCAAGATGAGCCGAAATGCCCCAGTGGTTAGAACGCGTGCATCTTAACTTAATCATGTGCTTAATTTGTGTTTATAATTCATCTCGTGTTTGGCGTTGAAGGAAAACATCGTGAGGAAACCTTAATGTGTCTAATTTCAACGAAATGCACCAACGCGCATTAAAGCAGCGTGTTGGAATATGCTCCAAACCTTATCCTTAAAGGAAGAGGTGGCCTTAGCCCAGCATTGGGAAATTAACAGGCTGTTAATGTGGTCAGGAAAGTTTTTATGGCCTTTACATCTATACCTAACTCACGCTCTAACCCACTCTTAGTCGCGAACGAAGGAGCGGATCATCATATGTCAATAAATATTATGAATGTATTAATGGCTTACCAGTTCGTAAATTCTCCGCTTTAAACTCCTTAAACTCCGGCACTGTCCCGGCTGACGCCAGGAAAACACAGGACACGAGGGCGACGAGGGTTCGCATCTTTGTAGCCTTTCTTACAAATGCAAAGATCGTTGAAACGCAAACAAATTTATAGTAATCGTTATCTGTAGATAACAGTCCTATAGCTAGAATAATTTTATGTAAAATCGCACTTACTTGGTAGTCTTTGGCTGCATCGGCCTCAACTTAGCACAAGCTAAGAAGCTATCGGAATGACTAGTATCAAATATCACAACATAAAGATTCCTCTTCGTGGCTTCCATGTCACTTCTCAAGATATTTAAAACTTCATCCTTGTATAACTTCAATTTTCAATTTCTTCTCTGTTGCAACAGTCGCCACTTTAATGAGACCTAACCTGCTATCCAGGTCACCAACAAGCATGCCCTCGCCGCTGTTCTCAGGATTGAATATCTTCATGACTGGTAGCTAGTACCTCCAGTCACCCAACTTACAAGTCATTTTATCTGACTTCAATAGTCTTTAGTCACTTTAATAGATAGTGGAGAGTAATGCATTTTTGTTATATGCAGGGTTATTACAGTGCGTTAGGGTGAGTTCGTATTGATCGAATTTTTGACAGATTCGAGCACCTTGTCCTTTAGACAATACAAGCTAATAAAACTTATATAGACTTGAGGACAATATATTAAAAGAGGTGGTACTTTGATTTTAAATAAAACCTTTTTTATTTTTTCACTCAGGGTGTCCTTCTATACTCTGCTACCGTGCTAAGCACAGGGCCAAAATCGTCGTCAAAACATAGCTATAAAGTAATTTTACAATAGTAATAGTAAATACTTAATTATATAAATTAAATCTTTGCTTGGTCGTATATTAATAGATTTGAAATTTTAGTCTTGATTTAGTATTAGATTTTATTTCATAATAGCTGTCAGTCTTGACTCGTGCGGTTAAAATAAGAGTTTTATTTTTATTTGCTTCCCAATCGCAGTACCACCTACCGGGTCCAATCTAAGCCGTTGTGGGTTAGGCCTCAAATACACACGAAAAAAACTCTTTTTTATGATATCGGTAGGCTGAAAAATACTGATTACTGCTGTTTGGCGGTAGAATATCTGATGAGTGGGTGGTACCTACCCAGACGGGCTTGCACAAATCCCTACCACCAAGAAGAATCGAAATCGTTTTAAAAGTTAAGGAGGAATCCAGTTATGTATATGAGATTTATACATTTTTTTTACCTTTTATTACTTTAATTTATCTTCATATTCAAAGGAGACTTCAAATTCCTTTATACGCTTTTTATGCATTGCCGATTTTGCAGAGATATTTTCGTAAGATTATTCGCTTGCCCTTAACCCGTTTTTTGGGTCGTATCACATCTGCGTAGAAAATTAATTAAGTTTTTAATGTTATAATAGTTTGTAAGTTATTGTCTAAAGTTATAGGTCCGATATTTAAAAAAATTGATAAATTATCCTGTGGGTGGAACGATCAATCTCTGTGTATGTTATGTATATATTTTGTATAAGTACGTGTAACGTAAAATATTTGAATGTTTTTTTTTTTTAATCTTTTGAGACCAACGCGTCAAAGCGTTAGCTATTAAAATTTCCTGATCTGATTTACTAATATTTTAGATGTGGTACTTTTCGTGTTAACCGAGGCACGGCTCACCACCACTAATCCCTAATGGATTAGGGTAAAATTCTATATTTATCATTTGCACGTCAAACTTCATGCTATAATATATACAAAAACTTGATTTACCATATAAACAGTAGCAAATTACCTATTTTTCAATTAAGCTATTTAATATTAATATAATATTATTATATAATTAGTATATAGTAATTAGTAGTAGTATATGTACTTGACAATTTAGCCTAAGGGAATCAATTCGCAACCTATGACGCAAAAACCGTCACAATGATCACAGCGATAAGGTCAAGTCAAGATGGTCGTTATCTTTGAACGGAACTGTTCCAAATTCAATAAATAAATATTTCAATCAACACTCGTCGAGATAATGTTAATTGATTAAAATATTACCGATTTTCGTTTGATAATACATTAATATCTCATTTGCAACAGTAATAATCTCTTTTATTCCATTTATTATTGTATAGGTTTCGTGTTTCAACGTTTTTTTTCAAAGAAAATATTATTTTGAACAAGATCACATCGTTTATTCCAGAGTTCGAGAATATACGTTCTATATTCAAATTGAAAGGGAAAGTATTTTTTTTATAATCTAGGCTGACAATGGATATTTGATGGTAAGCTATTACCATCTCCCATAGTCCTTCTCTATAAGGAGTATTAACGATCATTACCTTCTGCCCAACCGACCTTGGGAACTAAAATGTTATGACACTTAACTTTGTCAAAACAGATCTCAACAATACTAATTATAAGTAATCCTATTCGGTGGTAGAATATCAATCAATCAAAATATACTTTACCCAAATTTTGGCTTTTGCAAGCACATTTGAATCTCAGAATATAGATTCAACAAAAAAGAACCGGCAAGAAACTTAATAGTTAGTTGAAACTTAGTAGTGTTATGTGATGAATTCCAGTCGCAGACATCAAATTGACGCTATATAAAGCTTTTATAAAGTCTATGATATTCTAAATCTTTATAAAATTGCGTTTTATTATATTTGGAAGTAAAATTAAAGTGGACTTAAGTAACTAAGTGTAAATGTAATTCTGTTGTATTATAAATAGAGATATATATTAATCAAGAACTGTTACTTGTGTACAAAACGGCTGTGCTATTAGAAAATCGCTGGACTGCTGGACACTGCTGGACATAGGCCTCCCCCAAAGATCGCCACAACGACCGGTCCTGTGCAGCCCGCAACCAGCGGCTTCCCGCGACCTTCACCAGGTCGTCGGACCACCTTGTGGGAGGCCTACCCACGCTGCGTCTTCCGGTCCATGGTCGCCATTCGAGAACTCGTCGGCCATCGGTTCTTCGAGCAATGTGCACCGCCCACTGCCACTTAAGTGTGGCAATTCTTGGTTCACAACATTCAATACAATTGCGAAATAAAACATTTGAAAATGAAATGTTTGTAAATAAACCACTCATCAGGTATTCTACCGCCAAACAGCAGTACTCAGTATTGTTATGTTCCGGTTTGAAGAGTGAGTGAGCCAGTGTAACTACAGGCACAAGGGACGTAACATTTTAGTTCCCAAGGTTGGTGGCGCAAGGAATGGTCTATGAGCGGTGGTGACCACTTACCATCAGGTGGCCGTCATTTGCTCGTCCGCCTACCGATATCATAAAAAATATAATCTTTTAGCATTCATTTTTTTTAAACATTTTTTTTAATAATTTTTCTCTATGTTATTTATTCTCTTTAATTACAATTTGTAATCTTTTAAGATAAATATGGACTTGAATATACACGATCTATATTGTATATTTTATAAAATAGTTAAATGTATGTTTTTTTTTATTTATTTTTATTTTTTATATATTTTTTATTATTAAAACAATTACTGCCTCGTTTGTCTAGTGGGTAAATATAAGGACACAGATCTCGATGTCTTGAGTTCAAAGCCCCGGCCGATAAAAACTTTCGTGATTTCTATCGAATGATTATCAGTATCTGCCCAGAGCGTGGAAGTTGGAAGTGTTTACACTGCCGTGCCGTGGAAAATACGTAAAGCCGTTGGTCGTGCCGGATTTGCCGTCACATCGGGTGTGCCAAGACATTTTTAACTTAACCATTTCATAAATTCAAATCATTTGTAAAAAATACATTGGTATAAAAGACATATCATTCAATACAAGATTATACAGATGATAAAAAAGCGTGGAGTTAATACTTATTGACTTTCAGGCAGGTTATATTACATACATATATAATTAAATTTAACTAACATGACTGTATTTTTAAATGTTGAAAAAGAGTAACTACTGATTTTCTTGCCGGTTCTTCTCGGTAGAATCTACGTTCCGAACCGGTGTTACTTCACTTATAGTTTGTTAAGTGACTATTTAGAAGTGCTTGTATAAATCTACTTGAATAAAGTATATTTTGATTTTGATTAAGAGTAGGCTTAGAGAGTGAACTATTTCAATAACAATTTGATGTTTTTAAATTGTTTTTTTTTTTAAAGAACAGATGTTCAGTGCAATTATACAAGGATGATAACGTCAATGTGCGCTTAACAAGTCACTAATTAAGTTTATTAATTAAATATAAAGCTGTCGCGGTGTGCTGATTATCGTGTATAACGGGAAAGAAACTCTGAAGTTAAATTAATTTGAGTTCTAAACGTATTTTACGAATCCCCTTATAACATTTTAAATGAAAGTGGGTCTAACCGGATGAGAAATTCTTTATTGAACGAGCTTCATTGTTGATTGCACTAACGAAGGAATTTTTAAAATTCACCTTCTACAGGGGTTCACTTAAATAGGGGATGATGTCTCGTATGGAAATTCGTCTTATCTGATATTAGAAATATATTTATCGGTATTTTGGTCTTGTTAATGTATTAGAGTTTAGATAAAAGTTTTATTTTTTAATTAATCGCTAAGGAATGAAATTTAGAATGAATGAAGTTCGTCTTAGGAACTTGAAGTTAAACAAAATAGGTGATTATTGTTCTTAAAATATATATATTAATGTTTTTGAAAATCCATCTCTATGGAAATCAAAATACTTTAATTCTGTATAATCAAATTCACACTTTACCAATAACTTAAGTTCAACTTATTTGTTTTGTCGTAATAAAAAATACTATCTGAATTACAAATGTAGTGTTATATTTTATTTATATTAGGATAAATTCATAACTAGTAATTGTTTTTAAGGATTGTTTAAGCGATTTTAATTATAATGTGTAATTCATTTGTTTTCATTACAAGTGACGAGATTTTAATCATTTCGAACATTTCGAAACGTTTTCCTTGATGTAATTAGCATTTTGATATATATATATATATAAATGAAGCTCTTTTACTAGAGATGTTACGCCAAAATGTTATCTATTTCGACAGCACTTTGTTCTATGACCATTCTAGAAATCCTTCAATAGGAATATTGTCTATGGCTTGGTACAATGTAATGGTAATGGTACAATAAAACGTGGTCTTTAAAAGAAATATTTTTATTCAGTTTTTAATAAATAATATTTGAAGCAATAGCTTTTAATGTTGTTTCTATGTGTTTGAAAAAAATATTTGTGATAATGATAAAAATGAATTTCTCTTAAGAGATAAACAGTTTTGGTGTTTTGTTTCAATAAACAATCGATATAAAAAATATAGCAAGTAAATTAATGTTTTTAAAAAATGATTAACAAAATTGCTACCTGTATAATTTAACGTATAAGTATTTTTATTTATTTATCTTTATATAACCCATATATTAATGTAGAGAAATACCGAGATTTTCAACTTTCTAATCAGCAAGATTTTTATTTTTTATGTTTGTTTTTTAATCTAAAAGTTTTATATATACCTTTATAATTCCCGAGAGGAACCGAGACGCGTAGTTAGTTATTTATATAATATCTATCTATTAACACAGACAAATGTGCATGGTCGAAGAACTGGTACGTCCGTATCAAAATCGTGCATGGGCTCAATCGAATTGGGTGCTGGTTCGCTTCTGGCACGGTTCAGGGTTCGGGTATCGACATCGACAATGGCCACATTTGGCTGCCAGGTAACTTTCTTACCTAAAAATACTTTATCGACATATTACAAATAAATTCCTTCATAATGTAATTAATATATGTGATATGATATTACAAGGTAGATGAAAGATTGCGGGTTCAAGCCTGGGCAAGTACAAACTTATTTTGTGTGTGTGTGTTTTTTTTTATTGTATAAGCTTACTTGGTGCAAGCCCGTCTGGGTAGGTACCACCCACTCATCAGATATTCTACCGCCAAATAACAGTACACTATATTGTTGAGTTCCGGTTAGAAGGGTGAGTGAGCCAATGTAATCACAGGCACAAGGGACATAACATCTTAGTTCCCAAGGTTGGTGGCACATAGGTGATGTAAGGAATGGTTAATATTTCGTACAGCGGCTTTGTCTATGGGCGGTGGTGACCACTTACCATCAGGTGGCCCATATGCTCGTCCGCCAACAAATGCCATAAAAAAAAAAAATAAGCAACACAAAGTCACAACTGCCCATAGACATAAGCCTTGTAAGTAATTTTAAATATTCCTTAAATCGCTAATTCGCCTCCAAACTCGTAAACTAAAATTTTATGTCCATAAGTAGTTACACTGGCTTACTTGCTCTTTCATCCGGAACACAACAGTACTAAGTGTTGCTGTTTGGCGGTAGAATATTTAGTGGTACCTACTCAGACGGGCTCGCACAAAGCCCCCAAGTCAATTCAATTATTTTAATTTACAGTTACTTTTATAAAATGTACAATTTTGGTCCACTTTTTTTATTTTGTAATTTATGCTGAGAAGTCTTATAAATATTTTTTTCTTTTCAAAATAGTTGAAATTAAAAAAAAAATCTATCTACCCTTTCGATAACGACTAACTTATAACAAAATATTCAGCATCATCAACATCAAATTTCTCGCTTAAGATAATTGTCTGCCTGTTATGTGAAGTCGAGTGAAACACGGAAGTAAATTTCCTTTTTGAATCAGAAACAATTTATTTTGGAAGAAGTAAAATTTTGTTTAAAATTTTTTGACATCTAAAAATTGAAACTGATAAACCTTTGTTGTCTATGGTTCCAGTAACAAACAATAAATAAATGAATCCAGTTTTCTTCACTTTCAAGTGAAAATTTAATAAATTATGTGATAATTTTAGGTACGGTGACAGAGAACCAACGGTTAACAATTGGGGGGCAAAAGTCGACGCCGGATTAATGAGCCAATGTTTCGGTAAGATGTGAACTGTTAAGATATAAACAAACATTAAATTTTGTATTTTTACAAGGTAGCAACCGACCAGACCACTCGGCCACGAGCCGAGATGGCCCAGTGGTTAGAAAGCGTGCATCTTAACCGACGATTGCGTGTTCAAACCCAGGCAAGAACCACTGAATTTTGTGTGCTTAATTTGTGTTTATAATTCATCTCGTGCTCAGCGGTGAAGGAAAACATCATGAGGAAACCTGCATGTGTCTAATTTCAATGAAATTCTGCCACATGTGTATCCACCAACCAACATTGGGGCAGCATTGTAGAATATACTCCAAACCTTCTCCTCATAAACCATCAATAGTGGGTATCATAAACAAAGAACTGCTGTACAAATGCGGCCCTCTCTCGCGCCCTGAAGAAACAATCTTGAGTTTTAAGTAAAATTTTTACTTATCTATGTTTTTATATGATAGGCAAATGCTAACTGCATGATTTTGCAAATTCATGTGTAACGATACAGCCGTTGCAAATAGCATGGTGAATTTGGCAACATCTGTAACTTTATTCTAACGATATTTGTCATATTGTGATTCCAAGCTAATAAAACTACAAACTCCTTAAAGATGCTTCAGTAGCACATCATTTTATTAAGTTGATTATACTTTTAGGTCCGTGTCCATCGGAAGTAATACAAGGTCGCATCAGGGACTACTTGAACGAACACCAGAAAGAGGCGGCGCAATTTTTAAACTCGCTCCTCAGTCAGCTGAACTGGGCCTTCTCGGAGTTTTTCACTATGATGCAAGAGGTAAGAAAAAAGTGTCTCATATACTTTAGAAATATGTATATTATTGGACTGCCCGATGACTGAACTATCTACGGGATGCCGTAGATTAGCGCACATACTTGTAATCTTTAATGTCCTCCTTAGCTGACTATTCTTCTTTGAAGATGATTGTCGTGACCAAAATTGGTCAGGCGGAAATCATCATTTTCTTTGCATAGAATTATTTAAAACAATTTATTTATGATTGTATATTTTATGAATATTTTGCTCAAAGAAGGCCATTGAAAATCATAATCAGTTAAAATAAATAGGGTAATGAAATATTCCTGGCCGAATTATGCCCAATGCGATCAGTCTCAAAGGCTAGTACTAGGTGGAAATTAGATATGTAGTGCCAAGTGTATGCACACCCAGGTGCTCTGCTAATAACATATATCGGCTGAAAATCCGAAACGAACAAAAATAAACCCGACGGCTAAACGTGCATTGAGGGACAGGGGAGGGTAATGCTGTAACGCTCCCAACTTCCTAAATTGTTCGGGTGTTACTTTGCTTCTAGACGGAAAACTCAATTACTGTTATCTTGTCTTGTATATAAATACCGAATACCGACAAATGAGCGTCGATCAAATAGTTCTCAAAAATTAAATAGGCAGTTATCTTTTCCAAGTGGATATACGACCATATTATCAAACAAAATGTGCCGACAATCGTACAATTTTTCTTTTATTCATGTACACGAACAATTTCTAAGATTAAAATCAACTTTCTACTTTCGTTTTGCTTTTATTTCTTTATTTAAAGAAAATTAATGCTATAATTATGATAGGCTTTAATGTGTACTTACATTTGGTTATACAAAAACCATTACGTCATTAGCTCTTTTTTTTGTTACGTACAAATAATAAAATTTGAGCAGGGAAGTGGAATGAGTTCAAACCTTCTTACAAGTAGAGGAGGTTTTTGTCCAGAAGCGGGACATTCAGCGACTATTGACTGAAGATCCAATTCGCATTTCCATAAAATCGCTTAAGATGCACGCTTTATAACCACTGGGCTTTTTCGGCTCTAACGTTCTTCTAACGTCCGTCTTCAATCCGAGCTGGAGAAAATATTCTTGATAATTAATAAGCAAGTAATAAGCAAGTAACACTTCCATACTTAATATAAATGTTGACTATGAATAATAATACTTAGAAAATGCGAATAAAATTGAAACGTTCTTTAAAACGTAAATAATTTACGTTACTATCACAGTTCAACAGCAGCCTCCATTTCCCTATCTTCAATGTTCTCTCTGTATAATAGGGATATTAGTATAATGCTGTTTATACGTACACACACAACATCTTAACACACACATACACTTCGTATAATAACATGCTTTTATACAAAGAGTATAAAAGCATGTTATTATACGAAGTGTATGTGTTTGTGTTTGCGTGAGTTACGTTAGCTACAGCCGGAAGGTCGAAAAAAAAAACAAAAACTATTAAAGGTTAATTGAATTAATTTAATAATTAAACTTTAATGTACAAACTCGAGTAGATTAGATTAGACAGTGTAAGGTTATTTCTAAATTTCAATTTAGCAGTTTCGGTAAATGTTGGTTGTGTCTCGGTATATTATTGTTTGATTCGAAATCAATGTCAATTATCTTCCTGGAGTATATTGCGTAACTCATGTGTGTGTATATATATATATGTGTGTGTGAGTGTGTGTGTTATGGTATTTGAGCAAGTGTGTGTTATGTAACTACTATTACGGATATACGTTAACAAAACGTTGAGCTGTAATGTACAAAATATTAAACATAAAATAATTTTCTATGCATCTGCCTGATGTTTCGAGAGCACACTCAACTAGTTTGCAATTTAGTCTAATTTACTTATGTCAGCGCTTTAAGCCTCGCAAACTTTGTAGTCTAGCCTCGTAACCTCTTCACCGTTCGAACTTTGAAATAACACAACGAGAGGACGCTTCGATGGAAATTTACTTTTAATGAGTTGCTCGAACTTTTGTTTTTTTTTTATGAATTATTATATACAAACGTAAGATTGATTTTATTATTCCAATAAATGTACTAAATTTTATATCATATACATATATCATTTATGACTTTCATGAATAATAAATAAAGTTGCCGATTGTATTCTAGCTAAAAATTTACATCACATATCAGACATCAATTTCTTCGAGATATATTGAGTGAAAGAAACATTTAAGTGAATTCACACAAACATGCGCGCACGTGCTCGCACGTACTCATGCAGATACGCACGAAGACAGTTGGTATTGCAAATTGAAAAACCACAAATTTTGATACTTTTACTTATAAATTGGTCACACTATTTTAGATAAATTTAAACTAAAGGAAAAAATAGTTCGCTGTGAAACCAATGGTATTTAACGGTAATAATAAAGTTTTAACCAATTTTTTAATATTGTCCAAATTTGATTTAATTTTAAAGTCGTGGACTAATATTAATTTACCCAATTTTTCATTATTCTATTTCTCATTTATGACGTACTTGGATAAACTAATAAAAATAATATAAAGTGGTCAAAAACTGATATTTGATACTTCAAAATTATATTATATTATGAAATTGATATGGAAAATTATATATGTATTTTACTTAAATCTACTATGCTATGCTTAACTCTACTGCATTTACTTGTAACCGTGTACCCGATATAGTGTATAGAGATCTATATTAACATGTAAATTAGTATTAGGTTTATATTTTATATAAATATATATTATCTGTGTATTTATGCACACTGTCATCACTGTCACTATCACATTGACACACATCACGAACGCGCGGGAAAATAATAAAGATACAAAAATTTGCACGTGACATTGGCGAAATAATCTGTGCCTTCTTGGCGCAAATAAGAGCCAGTATAAATAAAAAAATAATAATTGATAAATCGACCTAACATGTGACATTACACCCATTTCAGATGGACAGAGTACAAATAGACGCTCACTTAGAACCACGTCACATAAAGCTGTGCGCGACTTGCTTCGATCTCTACCACGGGCTCGCTCGAGCCTTGGAGATGACCCTTGCATTATCGCCGGAGCTTTTGACGAAGTCAGAATCCAGTGACAATCAAAACGAACTACTTTTGGGAAGAACGTGTCAGGTTCGATTTTTTTAAGAAGTTAGTTTCTTGAAGATTTTTGGGCTATTTGATGATTAATAATCACTTTTTCCAATAGATCCAATGTTCTTTCGCCTGTAGCAATGTGAAAAATATAAAACATTCTTATTACTCACGGTGCGAGAACAAAAAGCACAGGTGTCTCATTGTTAATGGTCAAGTCTGAGACCATCGATAAGGCACCCAAAAAATACTTCAAAATGTTTTTGGGGAGAGTTCAGATCGCCAGAACACTATTTGCACTCGGGCGCTTGTTGTGTTTAAGGCATAGCTGATCCATACTGCCTTTAACTATATTGACTCACTCAATCTTCAAACAGCAATACAAGGCAATAAATAAGGTGCTAGGTGGTCTTATAAGCGGTGGTAAGACAGACTTATAATCGACAGTAGACCCGCTTTGTTCTTTGCATAAACTTTACAATCTTCATCTCAATTGTGAGTGAATATTAATAGATAACCCTTGTTACGAACAACTTTCTAAATTTTCGGACTATTTTATTTATAAAACTAAAATAAGGCTCGATTTTATTATCACAAAGTAAGCTGTACAAAGCAACATTCAGATAACAAAGAGCTAGTTTACCGACGGGGGCCGGTCGTTTTCACGAGCCATTGAAATCCGACAGCTCAGCCGAATTACTGACCCGCGCGCGCTCTAATCTTCTCTTGGCAGAGGAAACAATGTCGCAGCCAAAATTTTATTGAGGTTTTTTCTCTTTTATTGCAAAAGTTCTTTTTATTCGTCTTCCAGTTAATGGAAAGATTCGCATCGCAATTTGACCTGTTTAGATTTTTATCAAAAACAATAACAATCATTTTATGAAACTTTTCAGAATTTTGCAGAATTGGCAAATAAAAGTTTGTTTGATAAGTAAAATAAGTTGCTTCGTGAATAACACTTCGATTTATTTGATAAAATATAATACCAAGATAATAAAAAAAGTGTAAAATTAAGATTTGTTATATATTCATGCTAAATATAATTTTGATTTATAATTTCTTACTAATTTCTAATAACGGCACAGCTTAGTAAATACCGAGTTACTGATTGGGTCTTTATAGTGGAATCTATCGTAGATTAAGCAAGCAATACAAGTTTTGCGATTCATTAATTTTATAAAATTTCGATTTAAAAGTACTATTGCCAAACTAAGAGTGACTCCAGAGTTGCCAGTCTCTGCGTTGTCGCAACGCTCTAATTACAACACATGGAGTGCCACAGGATCACAAGTGTCGCAACAAAATGCCGCCGCTACTACGAACGTCACAACATTCAGCGTGTGTGTCAATATAGTTAAATAAATGTGTTAGTAGTAAATCATTTTAACAGTATAAGTCACTCTTGCGTTACGCCTCCACCCGCTCCGCTTATTATCCCTGATCTCATTTTTGGTTACATGAATTGTCTGATGACGCATGCCATGGATATTTGTATGAATAAACCGGAACCTAAACGCTCAATCTTTGCAACGTACTCGTGTGGCCTCACTGAAAGGAGTTGTTCCATTTACAGATTCTAATGGCTGTTGTATCTCGGATCTGCGTTCGAGGAGGCGGTGCTGCTGGCTTCAGAAGACTCGTGGCTCGAGGTCTACCAGATACGGATCGAGTGCACTATTACGTCGCGTTAGCACCAGTGGCCGGATGTCTGATCAGAATATTAGACCCAAAGTTGCCACAGGATGTAAGTTTTTATATCCTGAATTTTTGATACATGTATGTTTCATAAATAACTAGAAAGTTTAGGAAAACTATTATAGTTAATGGATGGATTAATAAAACACGTCTCATGTCCAAAAATAATCTTCTAAATTTATCAGGATATTTTCATTTTGGTGATATGATATCTGTCAGTTCTATTAAACCTGCATCATAAGTATTTAAAATTTAAAATCTTAATACAAAAAAAGGAAAATTTTGACTTATATTTTTAGTCCCCTTGAAAACCGCGTGATAAATTTCGCTTATAATTCATTCGTAAATAAGAGATTAATTATTTGCTCATAAGTAGAACATTTACTGTCTGTTTCATAAGAGGCAGATAAAATTCTGACACTAATTAAGATCTCACTTAGCGCACAAGCACTAGGCTACTAAATTAAAAGTGTACCCCCTTAATTAACTATTTATGTACCTATCCATAGCACTTGTTGTTTGAGAGCCGAGATGGCCCAGTGGTTAGAACGCGTGCATCTTAACCGATGATTTCGGGTTCAAACCCAGGCAGGCACCACTGAAATTTCATGTGCTTAATTTGTGTTTATAATTCATCTCGTGCTCGGCGGTGAAGGAAAACATCGTGAGGAAACCTGCATGTGTCTAATTTCAACGAAATTCAGCCACATGTGTATTCCGCCAACCCGCATTGGAGCAGCGTGGTGGAATATGCTCCTAACCTTCTCCTCAAAGAGAGAGGAGGCCTTTATCCCAGCAGTGGGACATTTACGGGCTGTTTATGTTATGTATAGCACTTGTATTAATACTAACAGTAAACTTACTTACTTATTTATATTTTTTTTTTTTTTAACTAGAATTTCACCAAAAATATATTTTTTTTTGCAACTATCAATTTTGATCGTAGTCCTTTCGATTGAATATTTTTCCCTAATGATAAACATTACCAACCAAACGAGTATACCGTTATTACCTTTGATCATGAACGATCATAATCTCCCTTACAATTTAAATGGAAGAAATCAGTTAATTTTTCTTACAGTTAGGAAAAATAACCAAATTCATATGTGATACCAAGATCTCCTTAACGGATGCGGGAAAATAAAGACATTAATTTTATTATTTATATTTGCTAACTTGTGGAACAGGAGAAGTGATAGTCCAGAGGACTGAACACCTATTACCCGTTAAAATCTAGGCAAGCAACTAAGCATTGGCGTAGCTAAGTAGGAGCATGGGTGAACATTGTTCTGCCAAGGAAACGAAACCTTGGCCAGTGGCCGTCATGAGCCAATCACAAGATAACCTCTTTTAGCAATATTCGAAGACTATTAAAAGCAATGAGAAGCCACAATGATGGCAAAAGCCTTTTCTTAATATTTCTTATAACACAATTATTACTTAATCAACACCAATTTTCTTCACCAACGCCACCACTTAGAGACAAATGAATATTTTTAGGTATACTTAGGCAAAGGCAATTTTACATGATATTTAAAAATATATTTTTCGCTTTTCAGCACCTGAGTAAAGTTACCAATTCGCTGGTATCCGAGCCGCTGTTCCGCTTGGACGGGCTCGAGTTTATGTTGGAGAAAGATAAAAATAAAAATTTCTCCTTCTACAAATGTTCGTATAAATATATGCTATTTTTAAATCTTACTAATGGTCCTAATGTAAAAGGATGTTTGTATGAATAATCTTCAATCACGCTCAGATGGATAAACGGATACAGCAATCTACTGATTGGTATAGATGCCTATAATTTTATGACATGTGACTTTTTTATTTACATTTATTTAAAATCACTCCTTATTACATCAGCTATCTATCAGTGATAGTCCCGTCAAAATCGGTCCAGCCGTTCCTGAGATATATCTTCTGACCAATGTCGGCCAATTCCCAAAAATTTCTAGCCAACTGCCCAACGCCAACTAGCCATATTAGCACAAGTGTGTGCTCAAACAAAGGTGCACTGCCATAATCTTATACTTTCATAAATTATGAAAGTCTATTAAACCTTTTTTTAAATTGTATATATTTAGTTTTAATTTTATTTAACTTTGCCTATATTTTAGTACTTTTAATATTTGTGGATGTCAATGTCACTTTTAATTAAGAAGACGACGAAAATAATTATTTACTAATATATTAATTGATTTAACATTTAACTAATTTAATTGTATTGTTTTGAATTTTTTTTTTGTAGTTCAAATAAAATGCTATAAGTATTTATAGATTAGGTATAATTTCTGCTTGATTGGACTTAAAGTCCAAGCCAGTATCGCTTGCAAATTATTATAAATATATTTTATTAGTATATCCAATGATAATTTATAGCGACTCATTTTATCAGCTAACATAATGATAAAAGAGTTAATATATGACGATGCAGTAGGTCAGCTGCAGGTAGACGCGAAGCGCCCAAATTAGGTCAAGTTTAGTCGAAGGGCATGTTCCAACCTATTTTATTTTTCCAATATTTTTGTTATATCATCACATAACAAAAGAACGACTTTAATAAAATTGTGATTGAATTGTTTTTTAATAAATACGTACCTACGTTACTTGGTATAATGTTAGTGATCCTAGAGACGTGAAGTCAAATCTCTAGTCGCAAGTCTGGCTAAATATCTTAATAGCAGAAGATTGAAAGTTTTTTAGTTAGTGTTTACAGCCCCGTGCCTCAGGAAGGACGTGAATCTGTTGGACTTGCGATTTAACCATTTCCCACTGCATTATACATATTAAGAGCTCTTATGTTTGCGTATACAGTTTAATGTGTCCTTCGCAATCGCCTCCAATTTAATACTATACAGAAATCGACTACAAAAATTATACAGTGCTATCATTACATAGTATAAAATAAAGACGCTTAACGCTGTCTGTCTGTCCCTGTGTATGATTTTGTTGTTTTTTTTTAATAGATATAGTGATTCAGGAGGTTAATATGTATAATACATGCACAATATAGTAGAGAAATACGGATCATTTTAAAGGTTTTAAAGTGATGTCGTTAATAAACTCATTTCTTTGCGCTTACATTGGACTCTAGCTGGACTTATGGATAACCCACAATAACCCTTTTTTATCGTTTACTTTTTACGAGAAATAATGGCTTATATTCGAAGCGATTTTAAGCAATACACCATTAATCCTTATCCAATTAACGTTAAATACATTGTGCGTTTAATATATTAGATGTTAGATCAATATGACTGTTTACAGAATGTAATTTAATTGAATATTTTCGAAGATATTACAGATTTAAAACGCAGGGACATAGCGGTTTTTATTGTCTAGTGACTGAAAATCTGTGAAGTGTGAACGTTGTAAATAAAGGCATACTGTAGTATATTTAGTATGAGCATTGCACCCGTGCGAAGCCGGGGCGGGTCGCTAGTTGTAATAAGACAAATAACAAAACCTTGGTTTCTCACATCGGTTCTTCTAAGTCTTTTTTTGTCAATAGCAATAACATTATATATACATTATAAATACATACATACATATATATATATATATATATATATATATATATATATATATATATATATATATATATATATATATATAGGTATAGTTTACAAAGGGATTATCCGTCGACAGACGTTGTTTGCAATGTTTTGTACTAAAACTTTATTCGGAACGCGCTACATATTATATAAGTATTGACTTAGTATTTTTTCAGTTAGGTTCCCCCATTTTTTTTGGGTCGTCTTCTCGTTTATTAAATATACCTTTGTTAATCACAGTCCCAGACGATGTGAGCGCACAAGAGCTAAATTCGCTGGAAAAGTTAGTTGAGAGATTACGAGCGGCTCGTGACGCCCAAATGACGACAAAGTCGCCGGGCTCTAGTGGGACACAGTCAGACCTGCTTTGTACGATCTGCTATGCCAGACCTGCGGATACTGCGTTTATGCCTTGTGGACATCACTCTTGCAGGTATTCCAAACTGTTTATTATTTTTAATAGCAAAATGCGGTGCGCGTAGTCCCGTTTATACGGAAACCATGTGTAACGTATACCTTTGGGTATAAAAGCGTTCTATATTTAAATTTAATCATGAAACAGTTTTTTAATTAATTGTGAACGATAAAGTACTACGCGTGATTGTAGACAAATTGCACTGTTTTATTGTATTCTGCTGTCCTGATATTTTTCTTTCGATACAATTAATTTATGCCAACATAGAATTGAATCAAAAAAATACAAAAAAAGTGTAACTTAAATTGAGTTTATTCAATTTAAGTGCAACTAAATAATGATGAATTTGTGTTTATATGAAAATAATTAATTTTCCCATAGACAGAATAAACATTCTGTAGATATCTATCAGATTGGAATTAAATGTGGAACGTTTATTGAAATGTAACGAATTCGTATAACTTTAGTAAATGTACAGAGAAAGGTCTCTAGTGGAAATTTTCGCATTTTCTTTTCGTAGTTGTTCGCTTAGCACTTACGTTGTTTCAGGGCATGCATAATGCAACATCTCCTTAACAGTAAACAGTGTTTCTTTTGTAAAGCTGAAATCGATACTGTTCGAGAAATTGAGCCTGTTACCGCCTAATTTAGATCAGTATTGAAGAATCTTTCGAAGACAGACAATCCATAGACAATTATGTTTTATGAAGAGTTTTTTTTTTTTTTTAATATTATTTATTTTATTACGACGTAATTTTTTATTTTATAAAGTACACTATATATTGAAATGATTTTTTGTTTTATTTTTGCAATATATATAACTATCGTTTAAAAAGTTTTCTCAAACCAGAGACTTATGAAGTTGCGCCCCTCCACATTAAATAATATTGGCGTGCATTAGTGTTTGTGAGTGACATCAATAATTTGAAGAGGTGTGTGTGTGGACTTATAGTGCCTACTTTGGAAGTAAAATTACATTTGATAAAGATATTTTATTCGAGAGCTGTTTGTCGTGCGTATTAAAGTTATTATCGCATGGAATATGTAAATTTAATACCTAATCTTTACTGTTTCTTCTATGGGAATAAGCGATACACGTATTTGTACTTACTAATAATAAACTAAATCCGGGGTGGCGGAACTCGTAAATAAAGTACTCCGAATTTTTATTGTAAATTGCAGCACGCGGAACACGTTACCTAGCTACTTACTCCAAAATACAGATCTTAAAACTGTCAGAGAGTACAACAAAAACTTGAATGTCTATTATTTTAAATGTATTAAGTTTTTTTTTAAAAAAATCATGAAACAAAACTATTTATGATGTATGTATGATGATGTATGTATATATGATATAATTATAGTTCATTAATATTTTACAAATTGCATGTACAGAATAGGCGGACGCTTGACTTCAGTTATACCTGATGGTCTGGGATGAAAAAGTCCTACTATGAACAATATTACTATACTTCTGGACTAGGTGTACTCATGGCTTCGTCCGCGTGGATTTCGGCTACTGACAAAAAGCCTAAGAAATTGTCATCGAAGATTTAATAAAAATAGTAGTCTTTGTTGAAATTCAAACTTACTCCATACTAAATTTAATCAAAACCCGTTCAGTAAATTACCCGGTGAGACGTATCGACAGACCGAGCGATTTACATTTAGAGAAAAAAAAACAATCACATCACGCTATTTATTTCACTTCGTATACTTCAAATAAACTTAAGTACATTTGTCTACAAATATAAAGCAAGGAAACACTGAATAATCTAAATTATTGGAGCAAAAACACTAAAGCTAACTTAGATTAAACTATGAACACATATTTATGGCCCCTTATTATTTCCAAGGGGTGAATAGGCGTAGTACCCGACACTGGGACAATCACAGGTTCCTCTTGGACCTGGAACTCCTCTCGGACCTATTGCTCCTGTAATTTGATAAGCATATATAATATATACATATGTACATATATTGAAGGTTATTAAGAGTTAGGGTTTTGTGTAAGCCCGCCTGTGTTGGTTCCACTCATACTGCCATTTACTGCCATATTTAATTGTCTTCGGCACAAGGGACGTGACTTTCTCCCATATTTGCATATATAATTAAAATAATAGTTCATATTTCTATCAGTACTTTGGTCTATAAGTGAAGCTGACCATTTAATATAAGCCTTTTTGCCAAGATATTGCGGTGCTGGGATTTCTCTTTCACTCTTTTCTAACATAGTGGACTTACACAAGAACACACCGTCGAGTAAAAGTAATATTGCAGACAGCCAACAGCCTGAAAATGTCCCACAATTGGCCAAAGACGAGGCCCTTTTCTCTTAAGAAGGTTTGGAGCTTATTCTACAATTCTGCTCCAGAGCGAGTTGGACGATACCATTTAGTAACACGCACCAATGCTATTTTGTTGTATGCGTTCAATCAAAATTATATTATGTCTATAAGTACTGGATCAAAGGACAACATTATCAAAATCTGTGAATATTATCGAAAAATATTGCATTTAAATGTATACTATAAATCTAATAACTAACCTTCTCTGCCAGGGTCACCACGTTGACCAGATCTGCCTTCCGGTCCAGGTGGGCCCATCGGTCCTGGACCAAAATAATGTGGTTTTTTTAAAAAAACACAACGCAATTGTTGCTATTTTTAACGACATACTTGAAACTAGACGTAGAGCTCGATCATGAAATAACGGTAACTGGTATGCGACATTGACAACATGATAATCAGAAATCATAATTGAATAGGAAGATAAAAAATGTCAGGACGTTTTGAACATTTTAATTACGTTTCAAGAATCTCAGTACTAATCACGCAGCCCGAATGTAGATACGAATATTATAACATCGTCTAAACCTGTACGTTAATAGATTTTTAGGTGAATTTTCAAAAACTAGTATATAAAAATATATGTGTGCAATCATATGAATGTCTGATAATTTCCGGAAAAAAAAGTAGATTATACCGTTCTTATATCTAATTTTTAGAGCCGAGCGGAACATGGTCGGGTGACCATGTTCCGCTCGGCTTTTCACGGGTGTGAACTTATGAATAAACTCCCTAAATATAATAAAACGCACCTGGTAATCCACCTGGGCCTTCAGGTCCTGGTAGTCCAATACCATCTGCACCTCTCTCTCCTTTATCACCCTTGTCTCCTCTCAGACCTTGGCCACCGGGTCTTCCCGGCTCTCCCGTCTCTCCAGGGTAACCACGTGGCCCCATTGGACCTGAGTCACCAGGTGATCCTAGAAGAAAGTAAGAAGAGTATATATATATATATTATATATATATATATATATATATATATATATATATATATATATATATATATATTTAAAACAAAGTAACTACAGGAAGGTAAGCTCATTTCAGTTATAAAGTCCTAAATGCCTACCGCTTCCTTCTTAGAGAGTCCTTCTTAGAACGATATCTATAAAAAAGATACTATTAAAACACATCTTCCCCACCAATGATTACCCTCCAACAGTAACTTATGATGTTTATAAATTAAATTGCTAACAATGCATAAAATTCAAATTAAAATCTTACTGGATTGTGAAAGATAAGTTACTTCTAAAGGCATACCTGGATTACCGGGAGGCCCTGGTCTGCCTGGAGGTCCTCTTTTACCCTCAATTGGAGCTATATTTGGTACTATGAGTGATGCTGCCAGCTCTTTGAACCGCTCTGTTTATCATTGATAAAAAATATATAAAATAATTAAACAAATGACCAAACATAAATTCATATTTCAGCAAATTTTAAAAAGAGGGTAGTTGTTAATTAGGTTATTTCATTTACAGCAGCCATTTTCAACGGGAAATAGCTTACTATTGTAAGAGATAACAATCAGATGACTTCCCTATAACCTCACTCTTATAACTCGATGATCCGAGAGAGAGGCGCAGGGAAAATTGTATAATATTGAGGTCCACCTCAAGTGTACGCAAAACTGGTGCTCTCCTCTACTCACTCTTATAATAAACAGTTGCTCTCCCTATTATCTCACATAATCCGATTGGACATGTCCTGAGAATTTTCAGACGCAGGACTAATAACTTCTGTGTGAGGCACAGCTGAGTCCCAACTCCAAACAAACAGTCCCATTGACGGAAAAATCATCAATTTTTTGTCCAAGATTTTGAAATCTGCTGCCTTATAATCTAGGCACGAGACCAACGGGGTAATATATTTGTTTTTTTTTTTTTATAAAACCAGTTCCTTTTTACCTTTAATCAGATCTTCGCAGATATTTCTAACTTCATTCTCTGATATTGACGGGAGCTAGAACAAAAATAATAAAATTATTCAGCACGACAATAACAAAATTGGCAAAAGTGTAATTGAAATCGATTTTTTACCACCAAACTCAAACTTCTATGTCTACGACTATTATTATTTATAAGAGAAATAAATACCTTATTAATCCTCAATGTCATATGATCTCTGCACTTAACTTAATTGTCGTTTTTAAAAGAAATAACGCCAGTATTACATGCAATTATAATATTACCTGAGTAATGATACTACTGGGTGCTGGCAAACCCGGTAGTCCCCTTTGTCCAGGGACGCCTGGAACACCATCTATTCCATTTCGTCCTGGAAATCCTGGCAGACCGCTTTCTCCTTTCTACCCCAAAAAGTTTTATAATATAAGGCTACATATATTATATTTAAATTACAATTAATTAACTCTTCCTAAGATAATATTTATGACAAATTATTGTTTATGTTTTTAAGCTTTCAAGACATAACAAATATTAAATATAACAACCATTGTCAGAATATTGCCAAGTCCAAAATTAAAAAAACTATTTTTTTGGTTACCTGTCCCTTATCGCCTTGAGGCCCAGGTGATCCAAGTAAACTAACAGAAGGTGATGCGGTTATTCCAGGTGGACCAGGTACTCCCGGTAATCCTCTCTGCCCTTCAGGACCCTAGGAACATAGATAGTCTCGTGCTTGTGCATTTTTGAGATTTACTTAATACGTTAATTTTTTCCGTCACATTATTAGTTCACAATCCTGCGTCCTTATTGGACGTTGGACCAACACCCAAACGATGGACGATCTTGTGCACTTGCACGAGCGAGATTAGAAGGCCTTATTTTAATGGCTCACTTTCAAAATTCGATGAGACAATAGTGCCGAAGAGAATTCAGGCGCAGGACATTAGCCCAAAAAGCACATAAAAGCCATTGTATTTTATGCTTAGCAAAATACCTGACTGCTGCCAAAACATTCCTGACCGAAAAGCCAATAATCTTATTGACACGACCCGGGGTTTGAACCCAGAACCTCGAGGTCAATGGCATAGCTATCGTAGCTCAGGGGCCCTGTAATCTAGGCTTTGAAATAGAGCCTTGAAGAGAGATGACGTATGGATTTAGCCTACTAATGATAAGTTCAACTCACTGTATCCTGTATCCTTTTCTTATTCCTATCTATAATTTTGAAGGGCAATATAAGTTAAAGAGATCCTGAAGGCCAGATTTTTTTTCTCTGCACCCACCTAGCTATGCCACTGCTCGAGATATGCGGTCTTATAAGCTAGCCGATACCTTGGAAATTCCATGCTTTGACTTATTGATTGTATTGTGTCTTTATTGTTAGGTGTAAAAAAAAATCTACTCACTTGCGGTCCTTCGGGACCCCTTTCGCCTGGAGATCCCTGTATGCCCGGTAACCCTCTTTCCCCTGGTATACCAGGTACACCTGGTGGACCTTGAATACCTGGTATGCCCTAACAAAAATAATAAATAATTTTGAAATTCTTTATAAAAAATTGTGAATTCATCTACCAAGCCTTTTTTATTTTACCATAATAATGACATTCAAATACATCTCAACTAAGGAATAGAAATCGTTTAGGCTATTCTGTAACATGAAACTCAAACTCACCGCAGAACACCCGCGAACTTCGAAATGTCAAATGTGATATGATATATGACATTGACAAATATAACTATAAAATTTATAGGATACAGGTATCAAAATGCCGTATCACTTTAAGTCGATTGTCAATATTTCGATTGAGATACGAATTGATGTCTTACAGAAGCCCTTCCACGTTATGTAATCGCCGTGCATTACCTTGAGTGGTACTCGCGAGTACTTACAAGATCTTAGTGTGCGTAGACTTCAATTGTCTAAATTGAAAGCGAGTAAAACAGCGAAACGCAGCTATATATACAAATCATAACAACACGTCGCCTCATTGATTAATTTATAGATATACAAATAATGTAATTCATGGTTAAATTTTATAAGCAATAATAGACAAATAATTGAAGAATAAATACTGACAGCGACACCGGACAGCCCCCGTGGTCCAATCGGCCCAGGAATTCCATCCAGCCCTGGCTTACCAGGAAGACCTCTCTCACCCTTTTGACCTTTATAGTGGAATAACTTGATCAATATATATAAATGCACAAAGATCAATTCATTTTGGAGCTTATTCCACCACACTGCTCCAACGCGATTTGGTGGATACACATGTGGCAGAATTTCATTAAAATTAGACATATGCAGGTTTCCTCACAATATTCCTTCACCGCCGAGCACTAGATGAATTATAAACAAATTATGCACATCAAAATTCAGTGGTACTTGTCTAGGTTTGATCCCGCAATCATCGGCTTAGACGCACGCGTTTTAACCACTGAAACAACTCTGTTCTATGTTCTATGGTTTCCTCAATTTTTGAGTGAGCAGTTTCTAGTTTCTATAATTCTATAATTTAAATTATTTTACCATGAGTTAATGGAACGTTAATGCTAGTTGCTGGTCCAGGGGGGCCTACGGGGCCTGGTTCTCCGCGAAGCCCCATAGGTCCAGGAGGACCCGGGGAACCCTGTTTATAACATTTTAAATTAAAGGAAGAAGTCAGAAATATGATGTACATATAATTAGATTTTAGTAACATTTTTATTATTTTGCCATAAGTTTGTTAATATGCTTGTATCCGCTATATAGCAATATATATGTATATGTTTAGTGGACTATGTACTTATATGAGAAAAAAAGTAACTATTGAGTGCCTTGCTGATTCATCATAAAAGAATCTATGTACAATCCAAGAGACGATTCAACTCATAAGAGTCTACTTGAATAATTTTTTTTTGATTTCATATGCTTACGTCTCTTCCGTCTACACCAGGAAGTCCAGCTAAGCCAACTAACCCAGCCTCGCCTGGATCACCTAAAATACCAACATAATAAATCGCGTTATAAGAACTGAGGCAAATGGATATCTATGAAAGTACTACAAATTTTCTATTTAATTTAACATGAATCTTTACTTGATCAAAAAATGTTTTCTTGATTTGGTAAAGTTGAAAATTTGGACGTTTCATTCAGTTTCAGTTTTAAAACTGGAATGGTCAATTGTGGAGATTTACTCTAATTATTGCAGGACATTAACTAACTTACTAATATAATAATTGAGTTCTCATAAATCTTGACCAAAAATTTGATAGATTTAAATTAAGATAACAGTGTACTGCCTCGGAAGACGTTAACCTCTTACTAAGGTGCATTAAATCGATATATCGATAAATGAAGTGATATTTTAGTGCTGTCCGTACGTGCAGACAAATAAATAGAATTAATACTTTTTTTATTTATAAATAACTCTACTTGCTGATTTAATAGTACGGAACCTAGTGAAAAAAGATATCTGAGTTAGTTATCACCAAATGATTTTGATTAATCATTTAAAGCTGAATTAATAGTGTCCATAATTACAAATATACCTGAATCTAAATTACCAGTAGCTTGAGAAATCTTAGTCACAAATACAAACAAAAAATGGAATATTATTTATATTTGGATTCAGAAGGAAATAAAATTAATGTTTTATTATGACCAATTATTGTTTACAAGTAAAGAGAGTTAATTTTTAACGCAATGAAACAATGAAATGGTAAATATATAATACATATATAATATAATACCTTTAAAACCTTGAACTCCTTTTTCGCCTTTCGGCCCACGTGGACCTTCCTTTCCTGGAGGTCCGGGAACTAGTGTCACCTAGAATATCGTGACAATAAAAGATAAACAAATCTTTCAGAATATTGCTCCTAAGATCTCGAATCAGACCAGTAATGTTATTGAAATTATCACTTTGTCTGATTAGAGACAAAAAAAGATAATTTAGACATAGACAATTTTACAAGTTTTTACTAATTTAATATACTCCTAAGAGAAGTTACATTCCATTATAAGCAACAAACCCTGGGCCAGATTTAACTCCATTTCGTTTATGTTTGAGCACACTGTGCACTAATAAGGTACTTTTGCATAGTTGCATCTTTGGAAATGGACCCCGTAGACCGTCTTTTTGTACATACAATGTATTTAATTCTACTCTTGCAAATACTCAATAAAATACACACATTATTAGCGTTTCCCGCCGGTCCTCTTTCTCCTTTCTCCCCTTTAGGCCCTGGAGACCCCTCTAAACCAGGTGGCCCTTGCAAGCCACGTACTCCCTAAAAGTTTTATAAAGTAATTACTTTGACGTTATAAAACATAAAGTACGAAAAAAACAGTGATATAACATAGTCTTACCGGCAATCCTGTGTAACCTCTAATACCTTCTTCCCCTTTTGGCCCTGGGGGCCCTTCAGGACCCTTGAAGGTTAAATTTAAGCCATTAAAGCAAATAAATAAATGAGAACTACATGCATTTTATTCTATGTGGTGAAGTCTCAACATACCGGAGGACATGTTTGGTTACATGTTTGTTCCAAATAAGGGTCAATATTTGGCGGCACGATAGGAAACTGAAAAAAAATAGTACCAGTTTATTAACTAAATAGCTTATTGGAAAATATTCCTTTTGCTGACACATGGTACCAATTACCTATAATACTTTATTATACTTCCTACATTTTCAATGTCTTTAGGCATGACTGATCTTAAATCAGCAGACGCCCCATTTATATACGACCCATTTATATATGACCCATTTATATGTGACGAAAAAATTAAGTTAAAAAAAAATTTGAAATATGAAGTTACATGAATAAGCGTCTATTTGGACATATACTAATAAACATAATGAGAAATCAACATAATTGAAATTGTACAAGTTATTTAAACATAGCAAATAACAGTAGTGTGACGTCACAAATACGGCCTCAGGTCTTATGTTCCCATAAACCACATCGGACCCCTGAGTTATGGAGATGATCTTACAATAATTTACGCCTACGAATCATAGTGACAATGTAAACTATTATATCGACCAGAGAATATATTCAACTATTATATTTATTACTATGCAACTGTTCCATCCGCCATATTAGATTTTTGGTGATGTCATTAAATTCAAAATTCGAACGCGTCAATAAATTGCATTAAACTGTCAAAACATTTTGTCAATCAACTATGTTGCCAGAAGACATCGTTAGAAAAACTACTTAACTATCTCCTACTATCTCCTCCATCCCATCAATCCCATCAACAATCCCCTCCCCTGTAGTAAATTGTGAATGTACTTACTGGAGGTATAGTGGCAATCAAAAATTCGGGTATTTCCTGAAAACAAACAAATTATACAAAACAAAAATTAATTTAAAATTATACTGATAATCCGATCTTATTCACTAATATTAACATAACAATTAATAGTCCCGCTGCTGGGCAAAAGTCTCAAGGAGTAGGTTAAGAGCATACTCCACGGATCTAATGCATATAGCAGACGTTGTATAGAAGTTCAAATGGGAAGAAATTCCAAACTAGAGAATCAACTTGATTTTTTTTGGTATTTTGCAAACATTTCGAATCAAACATCAAACCCTAACTAATATTATAAATGTGAATGTGAGTTTGTTAGCTTGTTACTCCAACGTCTTAAGTATCTTGATCACCATGGAATTTAGCATACATTTTTTTAGAGGCATGGAAAGTATACCTGACCTTTACCACCGCACAAGTGAGCGAAGCCAAGGCAAAAAACCAGTCTATGTTAATATTATAAATGCGATAGTAACTCTGTCTGTTTGTCTGTGTGTCTGTTGTTCTTTCATGGTCAAACCAATTCAACCTTATTTTATGAAATTCGGTATTAAACAAACTTAAACTAGGGCAAAGGCTATTTTTATGCCTAACCCTCAAAACTCGACCAAAACCTCAGTAGACAACTAGTTAACAATGGAATGAAAGTAGTAATAACTAAAGTAGATCAAAAATCTTACAATTTCTTCACAACTTTCGTCAGTCAGGTTGTAGCGATTGCAGCTCAGCGATAACCATTGGAGATCAATCTGAAAAGGCAACTTACAAATTATTCCCTGCGGCATCGTTTGGGTTAAATCTATATCGGGATTATCCTCATCGAATTAATTCATAAATTTTACAATAATAAATTACTCAGTAATAATTAAATAATCTGAATTTTAGGGAACATTCCAGAACTTTTGATGTTATCAATAATAAATAGAAAACATCACATAGCAAATAGCATTTGATTTTATGCGTTAAAGATTATAAGTTACAACTAATCTTAGATAAATTTTGGTTGATTTTACAACATCACAATTCAACCCAAAAACAAAATTTGTTGTATTTGAAATTTCAGGCACATTCCGTAATACAATCTAATTTAAAAGAAAAAGTTGGACTGCCTTAGTCACTGTGTAAATGTCCTTAATTAATTAGGTTAGTAATTAGAGTATTTCTTTACTAGATGGATAGACCTTTTTGTAACTATTCAAAAAATATTATGAAGATGTTCTATCAGTATCAGTCAGTTTAAAAAACTTTACTTACTAGTAAAGATACAATAGTGCAAATAAATTTTTTACTAGTTTCCAGTTTAGCTGAAATTTTGGACAGACATTGGTGGAGCTGTTTTACAATTAGAATATCAAAAAATTAATTCGTTTTGGATTAAATAAAACCTTCTTCAAAAACGTTTAGTCTGATTTGATTGTGTATGAATAAGGGGTTTTCAAGGATATATTATTAATGGAAAATGTCAAGACTGTGATCGTCGTCAAAATTAGTTCAATTATGCTGTAATTTCTTACCGGAGCTGGAGTTCCATCGTCGTTACTGATAATGGTGATCGACGTCGCGTTACTGAAGTCGTGCGGACTTATATTCTCCGGTTCTAACTGGAACATTGAGTTTAAAAACTAATCAAAGAATAATCTGGAAACTTGTATCTTTTCGTATACTAGCAATCTTTAAAATAAGCATGTTTTAGTTTATTTTCATTTTTTTTTTATGATATAGGTAGGTGGACGAGCAAATAGGCCCTCTGATGTTAAGAGGTGATCACCGCTCCAGTGAGCACCGCATTGCTAATACGACACCAACCTTCGGAACTAAGATGTGGTCCCTTGTGCCTGTGATTACTTCTCTTTTGGTAAACTTTAAACTGTGAGTTTGTGAGTTTGAGTTTGTATGTGATGATACTTGTAGCAAATAGCTCGTCGTTTGTATAATATATTTTTTGTTGTGTAATAAAGTACTAATAATGTATAACAAACATACTTTAAAAAAATCTAGTTCTTACCTCAATACAATCAACAGCGGCGTAAACGGTGTCATTCGTAATAGCCACGTGCAGTTTATGCCACCCTGGTCTGAATAGCTGAAACATTTTGTTAATAACATTTAAAAATAGAACCATGAATATTCAATGATTTTTTTTAAATATACCATAGACAAATCGCTTAAAAAATATTCGATGATACTCTTTAAAGAGTATCTACTAGGACGGATATAGCTGAACAGCACCAAGCATCGCAATATGTTTTTTGTTAAAATGTCATGTGTGTATGTGTCTATGCAATGGTCTACAATTAACTAATATTTATATTCGGATTAATTTCCAGTTCAACCTTTCGAAGACTTCATTTGATATACAGGCTTCATCTTAGATTTATTTATGAGTGCCAATAATTCGAAACGAAATTAGTCTATTTGGATAACATATTGTACGAGTATCTTTTGATGAGTAATAAACTTATTTATACTTATTTATTTGGTAATATGGAATACCAGAAGTATATTTAATAAATACCAATTCAATAGACAGTAATTGAAAGTATTGTTACATTAAAATACAAAAATATTATAATCTATTCCACAAGGAATACAAACGAAAAAAATGTGACATCTAAGCTTAAATAAACCATGATATTCATGGATTCACGAATATTCATCAATTCATCCATTGACTAAGCAGCGGATCCACATAATTTATTAATATATAAAAGTTACCTATCCGGGAAAAATATAATGGGCAGAAACCACGCGTAACAACTATCATTATTTAAATTCTAACTTTAAACTTCTCTACTTGAATGTCAACTTGGGATTGAACTGAACTTTACGAATCATCTACTTTAGATGCGACAACTTATTTTCACAAGACGACGTAAAAATAATACTTTCCTAGCTTTTCTCTGAAAACTTTTTTACTTTTACAACTAAATTTTTACAGTTAACGTCTTACCTCCGGTGAAGAAAAGACCACTCGAGAATGCTGCACAAAAACAGCAAATTTCCTGAGATTCGGCAGTAATGTTATCGAGAACTGAAGTGTTTGTGATCTAGCGCGAATCAAGCTCCAAGGCCGTCGGTGATTATGAGCATTGAATGTCCCTATGACACTGAAGTATTCTGGCAGACCATTGGGAAAGACGTGTCTGGAAAAATTATTACAATATATTCAAATAGAAAGCCCATGCACTAGATAAGTAGATACTCCCAGGGATATTAGCACTGTAAAAATAAAAATGTATGTATGTTCGTTTGTCCTCTATGTATTACTAAACCACTAGTCTGATTGTGGTAATAGTTAGATGAATTGTTTTACGTATGTCCGCAAGGGTCCCCAACCCAAAAAGAAGATTTATAGGAACGAAGTTCTTTTTTTACACGGCTTACAGTATTGTGAATTGCCAGAAGTCTTCACGTAAGCAAAAAGCATCATTCCGCCTTTAGGCGACCTTTCTTTCTTTTTTAAACAAAAAAATCTATGGGCAAAGGTGAAGTTACAAGTTGCTAGTCCGCCCTACATGACATTCAACCAAATGGATCACTCAAGCTTCAACCCGGAACACAGGAATACGTTGCATAGGCGATACGTTGTATAGTTGAGCTAATGATAACTCATGAATGGAAGGCTTGCACTAAACTAAGAAAAAAACTTGAGACCTTCAGGCAGTTTAACACTGCTAATTTAATCTACGCTTCCTAGTATAAATTTTAATTTATAAACGAAGAAAAGAATAACTACACGAAGCGAATGATGAAGACGTTTCTTTCCTTCTAAAACGTAAAGATCTTTGTCGGTAAAGTTCATCGTTCCTATTTCCTACATTATCCTTTGATTTTTCATTTGCATTTTTATATTAAGTATTGACATTTAAAATATTCTAGATTATTCTTTGTTGCTTGTGATTTTCCAAAAAGATAACTTAACTTCGAAATATTCTTCCAGTTTACTTTTGGTTTAACAATTGGGGATTATATTAGTAATGTATACCAAGAACGTACATCCCATTTCATAAAAGCTTATTATTATATTTGTTTCGTTTATATCTTCATTGTTATCGTATATGTAGCAAAATAAAAGGGCCTATTGAAATTAGTATTGTTCTCCGAAGACCTTTATCGAATTAATAATCCAATCCCTTGCTGCACATTTTCTTTTTCTTGTATCAACGAATTTGTTTTCAATTGTAAACAATTATTATCTAATAATTGTTTATTGAATATCGAGAATCTATCACCGATTTGGAAAAATATCACAGACTCGATAAAAACCGTTGTAAGAAACTCACCCAAATTTTTCGTATCACCAATCATTGTTGACAATATTTTGAATGATCGTTTCTTTCCCAAGGTGAGCTTATTATTTAAGAAATCACTATTTTAAAAATTTCCATTCTCAAGCAAACTTAAATTTAAAATATTTTTTTAATTTCTCTGGGATCTTGTTATATAAGCATTGATCTACAACATAATCACTAACTCTATCAGCGTTGCAGAACTATCGATAGTTGACCTCGAAAACTATTCAGGATATTGATAGTACTATCGATACAATCTCTAACACCTTAACTATCGATAGTCTATCGATAGTGGACTATCGATATGCAACACTAAACTCTATGTACATAAGAATTCTATCTTCTAACTAAGTAAGTTACACAGTATTACTATATTAATACTGTGTACGTCACGATTTATTTAAAACATTCTAAGGAAACAAACCACAATTTTAGTACGAGAAAGACTAACACATAAAATAACTAAGAATAACTATGGTTTGTTTCCATATATAAATTATGCTATCAGAGCACGTGTACATACCGCAAAGGCAAAGTAAGGTTCGCTCCGTCACCAATTCTGTACGCCCTTTGCAAATCTTGCGACCCTTGGACGAGTGTCACACCGGTTGTATCGGATCTGTCCAGTCGATAAACTGCTATCAAGTCTACCGTTTGAAAATCAACATCAATACCGCCGATCGAGGAACACGACGCTAGTGGTGATACTGATGTTACGTTATCTGGAAATTCATTGAACTATATTACAATTTGAACACCTTATGCCTTAGTCAAATTGAAATCTTTCCGAAGATTGTCTGGTGGAGAACGTTTTTTTTTCTATCTGAACGATAGATGGAACCTTTATGCAACTTTCAATAGGTTTAGGAGGTAGAAAGGTTAAATAAATCATATTGATATATGCGTTTTGGGGTTGGTCGGTGTTGGGCATAAAAAAACCTGTAACCTTCCTTTATAGTTCAAGCATGTTTCAAACCAAATTTCATCAACTTTAGTTCAGTGGTTTGGTCATAGCAAAACAACAGACAGACAAACAGACAAACACAGTTACTATTTTATTAATAACATCAGTATAGATGTAATTTCAATTTATTTAATTTTTTTGTTGAGTTTTAATTACACTAAACCAGTTTCCATCTGCATTTTCTTCGGTTATAGGGAGGTAACCCGGTAACCTGACGAAGTATATCCAATTTCGTGACTTTCGATTGATTAGTAAGAAGTAAGCGTTACAAATAAACAACTTAACTTTGGCATTAAAAATATAAATTAGGATTAAACATTAATTTGTTTCGGCTGGATCTTCCCGGATACTCTGGATCAGTTATAATGCAAATCGCAATGAGGCAGTAAAATATGCCGTTTGGCGATTGAATAGTCAGTGGGTACTCAGATGTATATTTAATATTCATGTGTATATAGTCTTACCTATTGCATTAGTCGTCTTCAGTCGTGTAGTGTAAATTAAAAATACGATGCAATAATACCTGAAATTTTTAAATAAGTTTTTATTAAAATTTAGTTAAGGAAATTACGAGCCAAGATTTATCGTGTTATGTGTTTATACTGTTCGTCTGGAGTCCAATTGGCTTTTTTATGATATAGGTTGGCGGGCGAGCAACTGGGTCACCTGATGGTAAGTGGTCACCACCGACTTCAGACAATGGCCACGCGTTGTTATGTTCCTTGTGCCTTTAGTTGCACTTGCACACTCACCCTTCAAACCGGTACTTCTGTTTGGCGTTGGAATATCTGAGAGTACCTACCCAGACGGGCTTGCACAACGCACTACCACCAAGTGGATGTAGAATAAGGGGGCCAAATGGAACTGGACCAATGTGTAAAATTACAATTCCGTATAATAAGACGCAGATTTACCTAAACTAACTAAGAAACATTGCAAGTTAAATAAAAAATCTACAAATATCCTATACCTGCATTAGTTTACCATTCTAGAATAAGCTTTAAACATTCTCCTTAATAACCTAGAAGGACTTTCTTTAGAAGTGGGACATTTCCGGGCAACATCAGTGGCGGAAGGGGGTTGGGGTTTGAGGGTGGAATGAAGCGGTATAAAGAACACTCCCACACCCAAACGACAATCCTGGATCTGCCAATAGCAGTTACTGTTTAGTATAAATAAAGATGAGAGTATTATGCTTAATATCGTCGAAAGAGCAAACTTTAAATAGTTTACTGGTTAACATTTCACACACCAACATTATCACACTCAAACAATATACATACAGAGTTAGGCAAGTTAGGATTAATTTGAGTTATTATTTGTAATGGTTGTTTTTTTTTTTTTATATAAATGGAACTGAATTCTGATAACGTTCTATTTCAGAATTATTTCTGCAATTTTGCGTATGTAATTCTATTTATTACATGTATTTTTAGTATTGCTTCTGACTATATATACTTTCTCGAAGAAACACAAAACTTTTGTCAAGACGTTTATAAAATATATTGTACTAGTTGTTGGGTAAATTAACAAATTAGGTTTAGGGCTTTGGTTGTGAAAGCATAACAGACAGACATAATTACTTACGTATTTATAATATTATTATAAACAATAAAGATTGTTACAGTAATTTAAAATATAAGATTGTATCCAGCTAAGCTAATGATGTCTCTAGTATTGGTCAAGTGGCTGTTTTAAATTGAACCGACCTTAATGGCCCAATGAGCGCATAACTGTGTCATAAAAATGATATTATTATTTTTTCTAAGTACAATGTGAAATTTCTATAATCTCCATATGAATAAAAAATTATGTTTGTTTGTTTTTCCTCTGTACATTTCTTAATTGTTATTCATTCATCCGATTGTAATTAAACTTTGGTGATGTGTCCTGCGGAAACCAGCGAAGGGTCTAGCCCCATTCAATCCAAGATGGTTTGCTAGTACGTCTGTTGCTTGGCTTAGAGCTTACTTTACAATGCTCCAGTGTGGGTTGATGGATACATGGGGTGTACCATCTGATACATGCTGGCTAGATTATAACATTTAACCATGACCACCGAGTACAAGATGACTTATATTAAATAATGTTTATCTAGATTTGAGTGTTTTATCGATAGGGCCACCTCGACTTCTAAACTATTCATAAAATATTAGTAAATTACACATATTTGGTAATAATATTACATAACACACAGATTTCTTAACGACATTTCTGATGCAGATTTAGATTTAAATTTAGTTACTTAGAAAAAATAATAATTTTGCACAACCTCTTAAGGTTGTTGAAAAACAATAAATTTTCTATCATTCTAGTCAATATCGTACAGCCAATCAAACCGAATCAATGTGACCTCGCGGCTCAATTCAGCAGGTCATCAAATCTCGATACTGTGGGGTTAACAATTAATTGACCTTCAAGAAACCATTAAATTTGTCCTACTTCTATAGACCAGAATCAGGTGCAGATCTAGGACTAAAATTGGACTGAGATTTCTGATTTTTTTTTATCAGCTGTCAAATATGAGTCTTAATCAGTCTATCTTAAATTTAAATTTGATCTCATTAACTTTCGAAAAGACATAAGTTTCGAATGAATGATTGTACTTCGAGTCGTTCTTTAAGGAATTAAAATTAAAAAATGCAACATAATGCGGAAAAGAAAATTAAAGTATTTATAAACATATACTAATCATCATCTCTGTGTGAGATAAATATTTTATGCAAAACTGTATGCTTAAACGTAATATCACGAATTTACGTGCATCCGTTTATGAAACTAGGTTATGACTTAAGTATTATCACGGATTTAGAGATGAAATAACTAACTTTGAAATTTAAGAATACCTTACTACTTATAAAGATGCAAAATATTCCTACCTACGGTATATTTCTAATGGATTTTCAAACAACAGGTACCTTATATATTTGCAGACGGTGTATATAATCAAATAGACACTATAATCAATACATTACATAAATAATTACATGAGTTGTTTGCATATAATCTCGCTTCATCGACATAAATTATAATGTATAATAATTTTTTCTTTTTAAATAAATTTAACATAATTAAAATTAAAATGATATTCATTACATTTTTACAACCTTGTTATTTTAACGTTTCAAATCTGTAATGCTTCAAAATGAATAATTGATTATGATAACATTTCTTTAATTGTTATATTTATAAGATTGATTTAATTTAAAAAAAAATGAGAATATCGCATTCAGGTAAAGATTTGTTATATAAGTCCATTACATTAATAAACACAACAAAAAAACTAAATTAAAGAAAACATAACATTTGAAATATTTATAATAATTAGGTATTATTAAGCTTTTGGTTATTACAACGCATTTTAAAATGCTGAAGTCATCTCTTTGGTTTCGTTTTACGCGTTTTTAATTACAGTTTTACAACTTGAACGGTTATTGAACCAATTAACCGAATATTTGGCGATTCAATTTAGCAACAAAAGCACCAATTGCTAAAGCTAAGTTACGATTTTTAATAATAATTAAATTACATTGCAAAAAACTTACCTAAAAATATCCATAATATTAGAATTAATTAACAAGATTTGAATATGTAAGGCGTTTTTTTTTTTAAATTATGAACACATTTTAGTATATGGCATCACCATTATAGACCACGACGAGTACTGGTATGCTCAATAGACGCAGGCTAATCAACAAACTGAGATTTGTTGACGCAGAATGATATATATCAATTAATTTTTCTGACAGGCTTTTTAATGCTTATATTTCCACTGGAGTTTAAGCGCATCATCATAAATGGTATATGCGTCCCACTCGCACGCTACATATTTAAATGCTCCCTCGCGTCCATACAAATATTTAAGCTCCTGAACGTTAAGAAATTTATTTTCAAAAAGTGAATTGTTTTATAAAAATAGAGTAAAATCCTTTTCCATATCAAATATTACTTTTGCCAGTTCACGTCCAATTGTATTTATTGAACGAATCGTTATTGTACATTAGTAGCGGATCAATTTTTAGTTAAGATTTAAAAGTAGCATAGACTTTATACAAGTAGTATAGACATACAACTTCGAAACTTATAAAACGTTTTTATCTCGATATTATTATATTACGCCGCGTAGACAGTTCTACCATCCGTAAGCAAACACATCGTTACTTGAAATAGTAACTAGGCCTTAATCTAAACAACACAGAGAAATTAGTATTCTTAGAATATGTGACTAACAAATGATATAACGCATCACAAGTGACTGTAATCTTGATCCATACAAAAGGATTTAATTACACTTTAAATTACCATGGCATGTGTTTATAAACATCTGTAGATGTATTCTGTGAGGACATTCGAAACTCACCGCAGAACACGATAGTGTAATATCAAAAAGTGATAAGCGCAGAACACCTGGTCCTGGAACAATACAGGAGTGGAGGCCCTGGAGCAACAGAGTAGTGCCCCTAATTATTATTTTACAAATTAATTTGAACATTTTCATTTCTGTTCGAACTATTGCAATATTGTATATAATTGCATTAAAATTGCTAACTAGTCGGAATATCTATTGTGGAGACCTCAGGGCAGTTGCCCCGGTTGCCCTCCCCAAATTCCGACCCTGAATGTGCGATAATGACTATAATTTAAAAAAAAAAAAACAGATCAAAACAACGTAACGGCAAATCGGTTTTTAGCATTTCACGAGTGAGATTGTGGTCGAAGTGAATTCTTGCGGAATATAACTGCTGATATAACGACTTCTGGACGTATTATTCAATCAACAGATGATCTGCTTTGTATGTTAACATACATTAACGATGCGAACAAGGTTTAAATTTCTTTCTAACTTGTTTCCTACTATATTTAACCGACTTTAAAAAAGGAAGTTATTAGTTCGCTTTTTTATTTTTTTTAATTTTATTGCCTCATAACTCCATTATTTATGAACCGATATGAGTTTTTTTTTTTGGGATACTTGTTACTTCTCTATTGGCCCCATTTGAATTTGAAGAAAAAATGTAAATCATCTTTTTTTTTTTTTTTTAATATTAATAAATTAACACAACATAATACTTACACTATTATTATGTTGTGTTAAAAAAAAAAAAAAAAACTTTCAGGGTCGTCAGGTGTTAAGTATAAAAAAGTAAAAAGCCTATGTACTTTACCAAGGAAGGACATAGGTCACTTTTTAAGCTTATTGTATACCAAATATCATCAAATTCTATTTAGTGGCTTAGCCGTGAAAGCGTAACAGACAGAGTTACTTTCGCATTTATAATATTAGTATATATTTATTCCATTTTATTTGTAGTCAGCCCAATTGTCTTCTATAATATTTGAATATCATCCCGCACACAATCCATCCATTTTTCAAAGCTCATTCACGTTGAGGTAGGTTACTTCTTATAGTGTTCTTCTTATAAATTCTAATGCATCTAAAGCAGTGGTGGCCGCTTTTATCAGCGGTCAATTTCTCAGTCCGCTTACATATTTGAAATAAAAAAGAAGAATAGAAAATTGCTACAAATGTAGTTAAACTATACATAATTAAAACTATATATGTACAAACATTTATTTTTAGAATATAAAAAAATATAAGAAAAATTCAACACAACAAATTTTGTTCTATTCAAGTATACATTTACATAGAATAATTGAGATAAATAAACTATTTTTAATAATTCGCATGAAAAATGTAAACACATAGTGGTTTTCTAAATTACATTTCTCAGAAAAATCAAGAAAGACATTTATAATAATAATACAAACATTACAAATTGGTTTTAATTCATGTAAACGATGTATTGTCTTCCGGAAATATTATTTTATGAAGTACAAACAGAACAGCGCATACTTCAAAAGAATTCAATTACAGATCTAGATAAAGGCAATAAACAAACGTTAATTAAACATACATTCTTGTCTTGTCCTATCGTTTATAGCTATAAGCATGCCACATCCATCCCTATAATTTAATTACTTTATATTGAATAAGACTTTTTAATGCCTAACTGCTACATATATAATCTATATAATATGTATTCGAATAACCCGACTTATTTTTTTTATATGACTATAAAAAATAATTATGGCATTCAACCGAACTTCTTTATCCTTATTCTTAATTTTCGGGCTTATGAAATGAAATAGGAAATATATTATTTTAGTACGATATTTAATAAAAAATATTGATTTAATTAAAATAATGAACATATAAATATCGTGAATAGATATATTTTTTTAAACAAAGTATACGTATCACAAAATGCTTGTAAAATATAAATCATATAATCTATTATGAATTTTATCTGTGCTTTGTCTATTGCTTAGTGTTAACTTGTCAATTTGTCAACTCAATTTGACTTTGTTGAGGTTCAACGTGAACAAATAAAATTGCATCATTTTTTAGAAAAAACTCTTATAATTCTATTAAAAAAAGTTCAGGCCATAAGTAAAAGTTAGTATTTCAATTATCTTCAACATAAATTTTGTTATTAAGTCAAAAAATTTTGCTACATATAGGTTATAATTTTTTAACTTCAGATGCCGTTGTCCTGTCGATTTTATCAAGAAAAATATCCTGAAGTGGAAGATGTAGTGATGGTAAACGTAAGGTCAATCGCCGAAATGGGTGCATATGTACATTTACTTGAATATAATAATATAGAGGGTATGATATTGCTCTCTGAGCTGTCGAGAAGGCGTATAAGATCTATCAACAAGTTAATTCGTGTAGGAAAGACAGAACCGGTCGTGGTTATCAGAGTAGATAAAGAAAAGGGTAAGAAACACTTAAAGTTACGTCCTGTTTAAACTTTTCAAAAAAACCTTTGTGCATATGGTACTATATTATTATAAACTAATTTATAATTATTGTTCTCAACAAAAAATATAAACTCATTTTTCAATATTTTTGGTCAGTCATAATCTGCCCTAGTTCTCCACAAAATACTGTGTATGTATATAGATTTTAAATTTTAGTAAAATCTGTTTAGTTTAGTCATATCTATTATATTGTATTGATACTGAATAAATCCTAAGAAATTATAAATTTATAACCTTGTTGGTGGACGAAAAAATATCAAAAAAATAATATCATAAAAAAATATATTTTAAATATATTTGCATTTAGTCATTGATGTTTCGTGATAATTCTAATTATTATTTTATTATCTAAAGTCAACAGCATTTTTATTAGAATTTATTTTTTAATTTAATATAATTTAAAAAGTAATTTACCTGAGTATGTGCCTTTTTAAATTTTCTTTATGGTCACATAGTGACAGCTAGTTGCTACTAATAATAATACAATCAACATTTACAGGTTACATAGATTTATCAAAGCGTCGTGTATCTGCAGAAGACATAGACAAATGCACAGAGAGATATGCTAAGGCTAAAGCTGTCAACTCAATCCTTCGACATGTCGCTGAACTTCTTCATTACCAGAGCTCAGAACAGCTAGAGGAGCTATACAAGCAGACGGCATGGCTCTTTGAAGAGAAATATAAGAAAAAGGCATCTGCTTATGATTTCTTCAAACAAGCTGCAGTGTGAGTTTCTATTTTAAAGTTTTTTGCTTGAGAGTGAAAATTTAAGTATAAACATTAAATTATGACAAACCTCTTTAGTAGATAATTTGCTATCTTGATCAGTTGTAAACATCACTAATTTAAATGAAAAATGGAGTGAGTGGTTAATTGAGATCAGTGCAAGTCTAGTATAAATAGTATACCAGATCCATTTTAACCATTTCTTATTTAATGTTAATGCATCACCAACCTTGGAAACAGATGCTATGTCTACTAGTGCTTGCTTCCTACCCAGGGGGGCTTCCACAAAGCATTAACATCGCATCATCTGGTATAATTATTTTATTAAATGTTATTATTTTATCAATTTTCAGTGACCCTTCAGTCCTTAATGAGTGTGGTCTTGATGAGAAAACAAAGGAAGTATTATTAGCAAACATTAAGAGGAAACTCACCTCGCAAGCTGTTAAAATCCGTGCTGATATTGAATGTGCTTGTTATGGATACGAAGGAATTGATGCTGTTAAAGCTGCATTAAAATCTGGACTTGCTCTATCCACAGCCGAGATGCCAATTAAGATTAATCTTATTGCTCCACCTTTGTATGGTAAGTTTTGATATATAACCTCTCTCGACTTTATTGTTCACAAATCTTAGTTATACTAGATATTAAGTCTATAGACCTATAGCTTCCTCATGGATAACTCTATCTATTGGTGAAATGGTATTATTGGTGTATGGTATTTAAATCTGTTAAGTAGTTTTTGAGTTTATCCATTCAGAGAGACAGATGCAGCAAGAGTCATTGTTTTATAATACATTGAGTACAGGGCAATACTTGTCCTCATTTTTAATTAAATAAATAGTAAATACATTGTGTGTAAGCTATAAGATTTTCAACAGCATATCAAAATAATGAGATGATATAAAATTCGAAACGTAAATGCAAACAAGTTATAATAGTTTGCTTAAATAAAATATTATAATTTTTCGTTTAAATTTCAGTAATGACAACTTCCACCCCAGAAAAAACAGACGGTCTCAAAGCATTGCAAGATGCAATTGATAAAATACAGGATACAATCACCACGGCCGGTGGTGTGTTCAACGTGCAAATGGCTGTAAGTGTTATAAATCTCATACTATTTATATTATAAAAATAGGAGATGCCATATCCCAGTAGTGGGCACTTATAGGTGTTATTTTACTTTATATCAAGCTCTAGTAAATTAATATTGAGCCCAGTCTCAATATGGTTCATAGAAATCAAACTACCCGATTATATGTGCATTGTGTATGTTCTGTGCCATTGGAATGTCACCTTTTTAGATTATATATTTGTATTTATATGTAATAGCTAACAGTCACTATGTGATAGCCTAGACCGCTCGAAAACTTATCACAATACATCAACTATTACTGGGAAAAGGGAAAAGACAGTAATTCAGGTCGAGACCATTCGAAATCTGTATTAAAAAGTAAAATCTGGACTTCGTTAAAGTTTAAAAAGGGAAATTTTCTTTTTAAATATTGCCATTTGTTTTATTTAGTTAATATTTGATTTATTATAAGTTTGTATAAATTACATTATTATTATTTCTTACTAGATATTGATTTTCTCTATAATATTTAAGATGAGAAATATATGACTGTAATATGAAATTGTTCAAACAGCCGAAGGTGGTGACCGCCACGGACGAGGCCGAGCTGGCGAGACAAATGGAGCGCGCTGAGGCTGAGAACGCTGAAGTGGCCGGAGACTCCGCCGAGGAGAACGAAGACCAAGGTTACAGGATATTCTTATTTTAAACAGCATACATCATTTAATTTTCCTAATTCGTGATCCAGTATTTAAATGACCACAGATTATGTATACTCTATTCCAACCATAACAGGAAAAGAGCCAAATAACAACATTCGACAGCAAATTGACGCGATACCATTGGTCGAGAGTTTGATTAATCTATGATATTCACTATGGATTTGCGAAAAAATGCCTTTTTAAACGTCGACGAAACTGTTATCGGAATTTTGGAAGGAGAAATAAGGGCAATAGTGTTGTATTATAAAAAAAGATATATTATTCATAAACTCTTAGTAGTGCACGATATAGCTGAGTTATTAGCAAATCGTATGAAATACATAAATCTAAGGTTTGTTTATCTTTTTTCCTACTTCCATTGGAATAGGCTATATGCATATTTTACCGAGAATGTTTGCCAAGCAAGGCTGTGAGTAAAGCAAACTTATTTTATACGCCTTAGTCTCTGAGCAATCAATGACACAGAACCAAACCTATTGTTGCCGTAAACTTTGTCAGACGACCTTCTTTTAGCGTAATTCTAATCTTCCGAATACAAATGTTTCGTCACTTCGATTTATTTAGATATAAATATTTTCCTTTACATGAAATTCGCTAGATATTACAAATGTTGCTTAGCAACGTTCGGTAATGTTTAGTTTTAGATCACGAACTGTTCGTTTTATTTTGTTGTATTAAATTATAGTCAATCTAAAATACACACTGGATACACGAGATGACTAAATTATACACATTTTGTGTCCAACTATGTCATCTAGCAAACCTGCTGTCAAGGAACTCAGTAGTTACTCTTTTTCTCGAGTGAAATACGTAACCTATATGCAATTAAATGTATTATATTATTTAATTTATCTTTTCTTGTATTATCAGGTATGGGTGACGCCGGTATGGATGAAGAACCGCAACAGAACGGCGCCTCCGACGAAGACGACGATAACTGATCGTATTGTACTATATGACTTCAATATAAATATATATACAACCCTTTTATACAACACTTGTTGTTTTATTTAACATTGGCAGTTATAATTTTTTTCTAATTTAGCTACCCGCCCCGGCTTCGCATGAGTCGAAAAGGGGTCACAGTACATAAAACGTTTATGTCAAAAGATAAACATAAGAAAAAAATATATTCTTGTTTATTTTTCTAACTGTACTAGTATGTGACAGCAAAACATCATACAAATATTATGCTTAATAAAAATTATATATTGAAAGTCATGAATCAATTGATTTTATCGCGATGCAAAATGCCGACGTTCCTAAATATCTCATATTCAAAGGCTCAGTAGGTATATGCAAGGTCTCAGGGTGTGTCAAAGGAAAGAGGATTAGTGCAATACATACGCAATATCTAGACACGCGGTAGCGTGTCAGCCAAGTTCTAGTAACAGAACTGGCAAGCAGCACCGTGTGTAATATTACACGAACCATTTGGAGCCACTTTTGACCTCCTCATAACTCAAAAACTATTTGACATAAATGTGTCAAATTTGGCTCATATATTGAGACTCGCGAGATACATATGTGTTCCAAATTTCATAAACGCATCTCAAATGGTTATTTAGATATTAACGTCTAAAAATCGTCATTTTTATCACTGACTGACCTATAGATCAAAACTATATCCTACTTCCAGGTGACCTAGAAAGTTAAAATTTGGCATGCAGGTAGATAATTAGGCCAATATAAAGGAAAAAATCTGAAACTGGTAATTTTTTATCATTTTATTATAATTTTTCATTTTATTAGGTCTATTAGGAGAACACTTATATACTTAGTTCCTGTAAAGTTCCTGTAATAACTGCAATAAAAAAAATTATGTAAGAACCAGCAATCAAAACTTATGACAGCCGGTCTTAATGTGGATTTTAAGGTCTTCACGTGAATATATAACAAGTTGAATACCACCCTTAAGTTTTTTAAATCCAAATATATCCGTTTTAGTACTTATGAGTATAGCCGACTTTCGTATTTATTACGTTATTAACTAGCATTTAGCGCATATCAATGGTGCAAAATAATTATACTTAAAAAAATAATAATAATAGGCATTTCGGTACACGGCGCGCGACGCGACGCCGGAGCGGCGGGATAGGAGCGTTGCAATTAAACCTTAACGCGGACGTGTCTGAGCGAGTGGCAACCGCGCTCATAAGAATTATTTCAATGCCTGCCGATGGAAGCTACCTAGTCTATTCGACTGCATATGCATATTTTTTGTTTGAGTATACTAGTATACAACAAAAACTTGCTGATGTCAGCAGTCAGCAGGACTGGTGAAAGGGTCCAATGGAAAAATAGAGAAGGTACATTGGGGACGTCGACAACAACAATAGCGCACGTAAAATAACAATTCAATTTAAACATAATTTAATTTGCGAACTAGAAGTCAAAACCAAGTTACAGATATTAAGTAATGTACATATATGTTCAAAGGAAACAATTCTCTATTTGCTTAGCATATTCTACTACTATACACAAATTACAAGACCTTCGCCTTGACGGTGCTCTTTTCGACATAGGCTTCTCTATATTAAGTAAAGAGCAGGCTTACGTTGGCCTCTCCAGAGTTAAAACCTTAGATGGAGTACATCTTATCAATTTAGGTCCAAGTAAAATCAAGACACAAGAGAGCTCTATTGTAGAGTACAACCGTCTGCGCACGTTATACCACCCCTATTTGGCCAAATTAAGTATAAACAGAAAACGCGTAAAAAAATCCGGAAACTGAATGGGCATTTCACTCGAACATTTCAGAGGTACCTACAAGAAAATTAAGAACGTATCAAAAAAAAGACAATTATACCCCGTAAACGTAGGAAAATAGAATAGTTTAACAAAAACCATTTGGTATTAATTTTGTTATTAATAAGTACCTACTAATAATTTATATACAAAAAGTAGTGATATCTCATCAAAAACATAAATGTAAAAATGAGAGTCAAGTTAAATATTATGATATATACCTTGGTTGTTGGCTACTGGTACTTGGCTAGTTCTTATATGTTTATAAACACAAACTACAAGTTGTGTTTATAAACATATAAGAACTAGCCAAGTCAGACCATAGGCAACAATATATTACCCCAAGTTATAAGAAGAAATGATATTTTATGTAGTTATAAATAAATTTCAGAAAGGACTATTAACTTGGCACAAATTTAGATCTCACTTCTTTTGTCGTTGAAGACAACAACCAAGGTATATATCATAATATTTAACTTGGCTCTCATTTTTACATTTATGTTTTTGATGAGATTATAGGTATATACATATTAAACAATGATACGTCAAAAGTCTAGACGTAACATTGTGTAAAAAGTAGTTGAGAAGTCAATAAATCAATTATTTTTTTCCGGTTTCACAATAATTCGACAAGAATGCTTACAATTGAATTAAACTCGACAGCGATAAAATTATAATTTATAAACCCCGCCCCCTTATACATATTTTCCTTGGGTGTTTGTGAGATTTATATATGTATACTGTACAAACAGATTTTACTTCTATAATACTGTCGCATTTACATAGCCACGCGAAATTTATAAAACTACCTATAGCGTACAAACCGTTAAACTCCATTTTACACCCTCGGGGCTGAATTAAAAAAGTAGAATTAGTATTTCCCTGTGACTCAAACTATCTCCAAACCATTGAATCTAAATCGTTTTAGCTATTGTAGCGTGAAGAAGTAACAGACAGATTTACTTTCTCATTTATAATATTAGTGTATACATTTTTGATTAAATGAAACTGACTTATTTTAATTTAACGTCTTTTATTTAAGGTTAAAAATATTTACTATGTCATTTACATTATTTACACATACATTAAAAATCTAATAAATATAATTGAACTAATAAAATATATTTGAGAGTTCTTTGATTTACACTTTTTTTCCATTTATTCTGCTGAGCTTACTTCTTTGTATTTTATCGAAGAATAGTAAACCAGCTGCTCTCTCGATCGTTTCTGGCGGCACCTTGAAAAGAAAAACAATGTAAAATGAGAACAAGCAAATTTTCTCAAATATGATTGATTTCAAACAATCAAAGAAAATTCATGCCCTTCATTTTTAAAAGCTATAGCAAAATAACCAAACAATAATACATTCTGAAAAAAATTAAAAGTCTACAATTAAAAACGTTAAATTTACCATGTAAGAAGACACAGGTGTTTCATCCGGTATCTTCTGATTGGGCATGACATATGCCTCCATGTCCAACGAGCCATCAGGGGACTCGGCAACTACAACCTTGTAGAAGTGAGTGGGCACTGCCACTGTGTTGGCACCTATCACTTGGTACTTAATGTATGATTTACCATCTACTTCTTTTCTGAAATTTTGATAAATTCGAACATGTTATTACTTGAAATAAAAATTCTAAATGTGCCATGGCTTGACTTTGTTTTTTTGGTTATTTGTTTTCATCTTTTCATCCCAATATTCACTAAAACATTGTTACCCTTTTATAGTCTTATGTAAAGTACATTATTTACTCCTATAATAGAGACCCCATATTGTACTATATAATGTCCAAAATAGTTGCAGGTTTTCTTTTGAACTATAAGTATTCATGTACAACTCATGGAAATACTAATTTAATCAAACAAATATTATAAAATAATTGTGTAGCCATTGTTATTGGCTCTGTCCGCTCGCATAATTTTTCTTTTTTTGGCGATAGAAGAGCTATGAAGCCGCTTTATACATAATAGGTATGCATTTTGATAACAACTTAGGTACCAGTACAAGGTATTTTAGTACCAATTAATTTTTTAATTGCTATTTCATAATACAAATTAACTCAAAATATATGTTTCTTTAAATGATAAAGAAAATCAAAAGCTAATTTCTTCAAGGATGATTTGAATTGATTTGACTTATATGATGAGTAAATGAACAATAATTATTAATATAGTTTTCTTTTAGTTTTGAATTACTTTTAACAGCCTTATATATATTTAATTTACTTAATTGAGAATATTAATTGTTCAATATAAGAATATTAAATTTAAAGAGATTAATATTTACCTAGGAAGGTAAAGAGGACCCGTACAACAATAGACATTGTCATAAACCTTGGTTAGTTTCCTAACATGTTTCTCTAAGCGATTCCAAGCATGTCTGTTAAATCCTTCGCCGACCTGGTTATTAAAACATATTGTTTCATTATAATTATAAATGTAGATAATTTCTTTCCAATCAAATATGACAATGCAATTCTCTAAGAAGTCTACCAAATAAGACAATTGTCGTGACCATTTTGACTATGCCTGCTATATAGGTCTCTTATAATTTGATGGCATAGTAACCTTATATGACAAGAATGAATTCAGCCACAGGACCAGACACTATACACACTTCCCAAGGCACAGGTGTGTAAGACCTGTCAACTGTATAATAACTTTTATTGGGATAATACCCCAGAAACTCAGTATGTGCAGCATTATAAAACATATATTTATGTATGTTTTAACACTATATAAAGAGTTCAACAATATTTTTGTGTGCTTTTACTATTATGATCAAGGAAATCTGTTGTTTGTGGTTATTGTTACCTGAGGAGCCATGTTTGTTAGGAAGAAGGTTTGATCCACATGTTTCTGAGCAAGGCGATGGTTGCCAGCTGCTGCCATGTGACCTCTATCAAACCCTGATCCTTTGTAATCACTATTTTGAGATCTGCAATTTAATTAACAAAATATAAAAATCAATTCTCTTAAGTAAAACCTTAGTAACTTTATGATAATTGCCTGTTTTTAATTATATTAATGTCTTTAATATCATTTATTTCCCTTCTATTCTGAATAAAAGATCCGTTGTCAATTTCCAATATCCACTTATTTATAGAAAATATTGCATATAACTTTTTTTTTATGTTTGTAAAAGTTTACATTATTGATTGACAAAATAATTGAGCACATATAAAATGTTATGAATGGTATACATTAATTAATATGGAATGTATTGTAAATTGACTACTAAAATAATTCTCTGAAATTTATTGTTGAAGGTTAAAAAAAGGCAATTATTACCTAAAGAATGGATGAATACTTTCATCAGGTTTAAAGTCACACTTGCTTCTGTCTACAGCATCATTTTTCATGACATGCCCCTTCGTAATATGTTCAAACACCCAATTAGGCACCCTGTTTCGACGATCGTAAGATAGAACGTAGTCATCGTAGGAACGCACATTATCCAAACTGGGAAAGCCGTATTTCATAATTTGCGATATCTGAAAATATAATTAAAAAATTAATAATTAATGTGTTGATTGTTGTAAATATATTTTTTTTATTTCGTTTATTCACCTACTTAGCGCATTTAATTTTTAACAATTTTTATTTTTAATCAATTAATATAATTTACTTTTACTTAACCGCATAGTAGGTTAAGGTAAATCTATTGTTCATTAAATATGATTTTGTTACTTAAACTTACTCTATCTTGAGGAGAACCGCTCTCTGTATATGGTGTTGCTGCAGATACCGTGCCAAATATTGGCAGACCAGGCATGCTTTTTAAAGTTTTGCCATCGATAACCACTGTGTCACTTAAACTATTAATTTTATCCTTACAACCTATATAATATCCCGCTACACCGACCGCACCGAGTTGAGCGATATGTAATATTCGCTTTGAAAACATTGCATACAATTTATATTATTTTTTTATTATTTATAAGTAGATATAGCAGAGGTTAGATAACTTTAAATTAAAATTTTAAACTGTCAAATATCAGATTATCGATTTGATTGTCAAATGTTTATTGTTTAACTTCTGACCCTTAGTGCTTACTGACAAATCATTATAAAATTAACATCTGGTTACTAGATATTTTGTGTAACCTTTTCAGAAATGTGTACTCCATTTTTAATTATTTGTGAGAAAATAAAAATAATATTTGTAAATATTGTTTTTCAACTAAATAAAAATATAGTTTTATCTGTGTACCTTTCAAGATGTCAAAACACATGTCGGCTGTCAGCTGATAATTGACAAATTACGATTCTAATTAGAAAATAGGAACAGAAGTGCTCAAAAATATAAATTAAATAAGAAAAACTTACTTATGTCCCTTTAATATAAGTATAATAATTATAAATGAGAATCATGAAAATCCTATTTAAGAACAGAAGAATACTGTTTTTATCATTCAACAAAAATAAGTATAGTACGGCGCCGAAATCCTTGGCTACATTGCGTATAGGCGAAAAAGAATATCGTACAGATGAATACACTAACATAACACCTAAGATATTGTCGTATTTAAATCGTAATTTGCATTTAAAAAAAGATAATCCTCTGTCTTTAGTGCGTCAGCGAATTGTAAATTACTTTTATTCGTCCTTTACACACGGAGGAAATCCCATATTTAGCGTGTACGATAACGTATCCCCTGTAGTATCAACAAAGCAAAACTTCGACGATCTATTAATACCAGAGGACCATCCGAGTCGAGCTAAGTCTGACTGTTATTATATAAACAGTACAACACTCTTACGCGCTCATATGACTGCTCATCAGAGTGAGTTATTGAGAGCCGGACTTGATAATTTCTTGATGATTGGAGATGTATATAGACGAGATGAAATAGACTCTACACATTTTCCTGTGTTTCATCAAGTAAGTATTACCCACCGTAAACAAATAATGCAATAATTTCCTTTCCTAATATTTTATTATGTCTAATTTAAATTGTTTGATAACATTTACCACCAAACAATATAATAAAACTCATTTTATTAAAATTGTTCATAAACATGTAATAATGATAATATTACAGATAGATGCAGTGAGATCTCAGAGAAAAGAACAGCTTTTTGAGAATCATCCAGATCTAGACATTTTTGAACCATCCTTTGACCGAACAAATCCACATGCTTATACAAACTCAATATCAAACCCTATTAAACAGAGCTGCCACACTTTAGAAGCAACAAAGTTAATGGAAGCTCAGTTGAAAAACCATTTAATTGGTATGGTTCGCGTTTTGTTTGGTGAAGACATTAAATATAGATGGGTTGATGCCTACTTTCCATTCACCCATCCGTCATGGGAGCTGGAAATTTACTACGAAAAAAACTGGATGGAAACTCTAGGCTGCGGTATTGTTAGGAATGAAATTCTTGCAAATGCAGGTCCAAATAACACCATAGCCTATGCATTTGGGATAGGGTTAGAGAGACTTGCAATGGCTTTATATAAAATACCAGATATAAGATTGGTGTGGAGTACAGATTCAGGATTTTTGGCACAATTTCAAAATAAGAATGCCAATGCAAATATTGTTTATAAGCCAGTATCCATCTATCCGCAATGTACGAATGACTTATCTTTCTGGCTACCACCAACAACTACTATAGATACATTTACAAGTAATGATTTTTATGATCTAGTCAGGGATATAGGTGGAGATATTATTGAACAGGTATTAATGTGTAATATGTTACTATGTTAATAATACTGTAATATGTTTTTTATATTATTTATTTAAATTGTTTATGATCGAAAATTCTTAAAAAATAAAATTGGCTGTAATTTTTTTAATCCTAAAAGTTTTTATTTAATAATTGTTAGCTACCTCATAGCATACCTCAAAAGCAAATTTGATATAGTAGCTTAGGTAAGAGTTATTTAATTATATGTACTATTTTTTTTTCCAGGTGAAGTTAAAGGATAAATTTATTCATCCAAAGACAAAGAAACATAGCCTTTGTTACAGCATAGTGTACAGGCATTTAGAGCGGACACTTACACAGGCAGAAGTTAACAAAATTCACAAAGAAATCGAAGATGCAGCCACCAAAGCATTTAATATTGTTGTTAGATAAATTTGTTAATAAATAATAGTTAATATAAACAACAAAGGTTTTTATTACAAAAGCATTACAATTGTAGAATTTTCTCAACATTCAGGAGTTTTGTTTTGTTTTTTTCTGTCTAAAATAGATATTATAGAAGCCATTAAAATTAAAATATATTTAATATTTACAATATAACCTAGCTCTAGTCAAACGAAGTCATAAATAAGTTACCAATAGTAATTTTTGAATCAATAAATACCATTGGAATATTTCGTGAAAATTGTTTTTTTCATAACTAAAACCGGATTTGGGTTACTTATTAAACTTATCATAAAAATCTAAAAAAAAATCTATGTCACTATTTTAAAAATTATGACTATTTGAAAAAAAAAAAACGAAAAATATGCATCCTGTGATGCATTTTCATTTCCCGTTACTACAAATTTCCACATTATTTATTTTTTAGTCTAAAATTGTAACCAACTGCTCTAATTTTGAAAGAAAACAATTCGATCACGGCTTTTTGATATTTTTATTAGTTACTTACAAATTGTTACATTTTTAAATAGTTATGCATTAAAAAAAACAATGACTAATGACTTGAGATATTTATTTTTATTACTTATATTTTTGTGATAAAGCTTTCGATAACTTAATTCCCATACTTCATCAAGTTTCTAAGGTATCTTTTTAACGACTCTAATAGTAGAAGAACCCAGTAGCATTATGAGAAAACGGGGTATTGAACTTACTAGGTATAGTCGTGGTCAAATTTAGTAGGTATGGTATTGTTTAACTTCACCTGACAGATTTAAAAAAAAATAAAGGTCACGCAAAAAAAATTACCATAGTTGTAAAAAAACTTTAATCCGTCAATTTACTTATTTACAAACGTAACGAGTAAAACTAATAAATTCAGTTACTTCAATAATAGTAGTAAATAAAAAGAATAATTACGACATATACATCTTTACCTTCTTAGGTATATTTTTATGTATATAATATTATCTATCAACCCTGCTGTTTGAAAACAGACTATAAAAAATATGATGTTGTATTAAATACTGCAAGCATAATAAAAATCTTTATACAAACTTACATATTAGAAGATTTATGGGTCAGGACCAGTGTTCAGAATTGTTAAATTACTAATTACGCAACGTTTCAATGACCCTTAGCTGATAATAATATACGTTTAGTTTGAGATATTTTTTATGACTTGGATAAGAATATGAGATCGGATAAACCACACAAACATAGATTATCTTAATACCTCTTTATTACATCTTAAAATTCAACTTCTCTCACCACCTTAAGTAAATTACTATAAATATTGAGTTCTAAAGTCAAACATTTCAAATTTATCATAAGTAATCTAAACAATGAAAGTTACAACAGATTCACGAACAGTAATTAGAAAATGGTTTGACTAATAAACCCTAAAAATAATATCACAGTTTCAAGGAATTTAAATAACTACGAGTAACGTGCAAGAATGTAAGTTCTACTATTTTTTCATTATTTTATTATTTACACGAGAATGCTTGGCATTATTTACTAAAGATAAAACAATTACTTCTTAGGAAATTAAGAGCTTTTTACACACCTAGAATACAGTCTTCTTCCGAAGATTCATCATCATTGGATTGAAATATAATTGGCAAATGACTGGAACCAAAGGTTTCTCCCTGATTTTCTACTGACATAGGCCGACTGTGTGAAGTTGCCTCGTCGCAATTAGCCCCTTGTTCATAAAGCGGCTGAACTTCTAACTGGCTATTTTCGTTATGGCTATTTACTTCATCAATATTTTCTGATATTTCGACTGATTTTCTTCTAATACGCTTAGCTTTTAATGCTAAGGGCTCATCATCTGATTCTGAATCTATATTATTTCCTTCTACTTCATGTACTAACTTCTTCAAATTTTTTGTTTTCGGTTCTCGCGTTTTAAGAACTTGTTTTCTTTTATGTTTGATAACTTTAATGACTTTTTTCGTCAGTATTTTAGAATTAAAATCCGCACTATTTTGTCGCATTGATAACGTTTTAAAATTGTGTCTTAATATTGATGGGTGAACGGATTTAAATAATTTAATTGGTTTCACACCACTCGATGAAAAACCTTTTTCTATGAAAGTATCAATATTACTTTCGTCAGACTTTGATTCTGCACTAAATGTATTGTTATCGGTATTTTCTTCTTCAGTTAAATCAATTACTGATTTTAGTGTTTTGTCTAATTTTAAATTCTTGTTGACCATTTGTTTTTTTATAGATACGCTTATGGGTACTATGATCCCATTCTCAATGTCCATTTTATAAAATTGGCCATTATTTTTATAAGCATATTTTAAATCCTCATAAGAACATACAATGTACAATTCCGGACATTTCGTCAATGCTGCTTGAACGAAAGGATTGTTAAATATATTATTAGTATTCGCTTCTTCTTCTTTGTTACCGTATAAATTATTAGGTTCTTTAATTGGTTCTTGGATGATGGAAATTGGCTGTGGTGGAGGAATTAGATTTATAGGATTTTCAGTATTTGTAACAACAGTATCTTCTAACGATATACCAGACATTTCCATAAGATCTGATATTATAGTTTTTTTAGACGTTTTTGTAGTTTCATTTAAATCTTCTTTTTTGTTGTCATCTAAAACTGCATCTACGGTAATAGTCGAGTCGTCGGTGAACATATTTTGTTGTTTATCCACTTCACTTAAGTCTTTTCCAGATTCAGTTTCACTTGCCCCATCAACTTTAGGTTTATTTTCATTTTCATTTTCAAATTCATTAATAAGTACCACGGGAAGAGTATCACTAGAAGCAATATTCGAAAAGCTATCATCGTTTATATATTTATCTGCTTTGTTGAGAGAGATGTCATTTTCTACATCGCTTAACTTCGAATCAGGCGTATGTCGAACTTCTTTTATATTTTCTAAATTTGAATTATCATTATGTGCTTTATCTGCGTTTATATTTTCTGTTTCTTCGTCAGAGAGTTGAATAACATCATCTGATGTAAGTATATTCGCCTTTGGCAATTTATTAATAGCACCTAGAGCGTAAAGTTGCTGTTGTACCAAATTTAAAATAATAGGTAAATAATTTATTTGAGTTGGATTTAATTCAACCCCAGGATCTATAGAGAGTACCAACTCTTGGTTAGGTAGTAAAACTAAGTGTACACCATTTGGTATAAGAGTTGGTATATGTGTATTTATTCCGCAGTTAAGCATTTGTGGTTTAATATTTTCAACTAAATGAGTAACATCAATCATACTGGTTTTACTTAATGGCTGTAATGAGCAAAGTAATATTTTATTTTTGCCTAAGCATATAGGTTTTTGAGACAAATTTGGTTTTACGTTTTTTTGTAAAACAATTACTTTATTAGGATGTTCAGTTGGTAATCCTTCTTCATCTGGTTTTGGCGCTCTTAGTGTATAATTTGAAGCTGCATGAACGTTGTTGGGATTTTCACATAGTAAACTGTCTTTATTTGTGTTTGACAGGCTTGACGCTGCTTGTATATAATTTGTAGCTGCACGAACGATCGTCTTGCACTTCGGTCCATATTTTGTCGGTTTATCTTTTTTTATAATTACTTTTTCCAATGGTGATGAAACATTATTTAATGCATCACTTTCAACATCATTATTAAGATGTGATTTTTCTTTTCCAATAATGTCAGACGTTACCGCGAATTTTAACGATGAAACAGATTCTTTTTTTGTATATGTGAATGTTTGTGTTGAATTACTGCTACTACCTTTGTTATCAAAACAGAATACATCAGTAATAGCCGGCTGAGTTTCATGAGCATAATTTGAAATATTAACATTAGCTGCATAACTTGCTTCAAATTCTTTATCAAAATCTGTATTAGTGCCAACACTAACTTTTTTTGATGTTTTATTCAATTGTTTGTCTATTCTTTTCGTTATTTTTTCTGAAGCTTCTTTTGTCTCCTTAAGCGTTTTTTGAGGGACGTTTAAGTTTTCTGTATTATGATCACTATCGTCGTCTGAAACCAAGTTACAGATTGAAGACACGTTTGTATATCTTTTTTGTCGCCTTTGCCTTAATTGTGTGATGTAGATAATGTTACAACAGCAAGTACATTTTTGTCGTGGGCACAAGTGACGTCTTACGCGTTGGATTTGATTGTTCCAAAATAATATTTTTTCGCGCGCCCAGCAGCAATAACTGTTTTTTCTTTTTTTACCGATTCCCTTATTTTTGATTCCATAATTTTGCACGGTATGACCATCATAGTTATTCTTCGTCGTTACGCAATTTTCTATCGTTACTGTTTCAATTTCACTTTGGTGGATAGTTTCTTTTTGGATTGTTGCTGGCTGTTGTTTTTCTTGATCTTCTTTTATCTCTGTTTTATGTGAATGTATCTCTTTAAGTTGGATTTCATTAGTTTCTGGTTGTGGTTTTTGACTACTTAAGTTGAATTCATCGCAAACAGTTTTTTTTATTAAATTTGATCCTGGTCCCGATCTATAATACTTCTTTCTGTTTGCTATATTCTGTTTTTTTGTGAAATGTTGATGTATTCCGTTACACACGCTTATTATTCTTTGGACAGTATCTGGTGCTAACAAACGGTCATCCTGTTTATTAGCATGAAAGGTGGAGCTTCCTCTCGAATTCCACGTCACGGCGACATTTCCTACTTTGTATTTAACAGCAGCTCTCCTTGGTTTATTACCAAATTTTATAGCTTGATTATAACCTTGTTTTACATGATTGAAATCACTTCTATAATCATTACATAAAATTTCTGTTTCTTCAACGGGAGCCTCGCTACTACTAAAATTCTTATTTTTTAGTTCTGCCGTACTAACAGCAGTTGTACTTCCATGGATATTATTTAAATCTTTAGCGATGTCACTGTTGTCAACTTTATTGATATTTAAGACGTTTTCTTGAATCATTTTGTTTTTCTGAACTATTGAAACTGGTGGTTTGCTATTTAAGTTTACAGCTTGAAGTGGTGTCACCTCTGCTATAAGTAATCCTTCATTTTTACGACGAATTTGATCTAAATCAGGGAGATTTATAACTTTATTTCCTTTTACAGGACAGGCTTCACAAATAACTTCATCATTTGGTACTTGGTTTAATTTTGATGTTGACGGAATAGATGTTGCATTTTGCACATTATAATTTAAACTTTGACCTGGTAATTCTGATGGTAGAACAGATTTTTCGACGGTGCTTGTTGTTTCTGAAACTTGGGATTCTAAGACAAAACTTTTTTCTAAAAATAAAGAATTATTAACAAGCTTCACCTCAAATGCCTTATGAACATCTATAGTTAAAGGCTTACAACTATTGAGTAACTGTCTATTACGTTGCGAAGTAAAGAAACCGGCAGTCAGTCTTTTTAATCGAGTATTAAAGTCCGGATTTTTGCATAGCTGTATTGGATTATACGTTACAGTTCTTGGTTTTCGAAACAACCAACTTGTAGATTTTATCGTTTCATATTCATTTTCAGTACTACACTCTGATGCTTCATCACTATTTACATTGGTTTCTGGTACGTCACAACATTCTTTCGAAATTGTATCAATTTTAACGGATTTCTTATCGACCGGTTTGCTTTCAATCACAGCATTTTCTAAAACACGTCTATCTTTTATCGTCATAAAATCAATAAATCGAAAAACATCCATATCTTCAAGTTTCTTTGTAAAAACTACCGGATTAAGTAAAAGTTTTAAGTCGATTTTAGGAGTGTCATCATCGTCATCCTTTGTCGAAATATGATTATCCGCTTCAAGTTTTATTTCTTCCTTTGGTTCTGAAATAAAATAATCATTAGTAATCATCAGCGACTTGGCTATTTATCAAGGAAAGGGTTAAAAGAAAATTACAAACTGATAAAAAAATATAACTAATATAATCTAGAAGGAATACTAAGCTTAAAAAACGCATACCTATCGTATGTTCGTCTTCGTCGATATACTCAATTCCATCATCTTCTAGTTCAATGCCATCAATCAAATGCATATCATGTGGGACGTCCTCGTTGTACAAACTCGGTTCTTTTATCTTTTTATTAGCTATCGTAATTTCTTCTTTGTTTTTAGATTTTTCTTCAGTTACAGTGACAGTATCGGATTTAGTTTCGGGAATTTTATCAGTGATATTATCCAACGTATTGTTGATTCCGTTAGTAGTGTTATCATTTTCAAGATTGATTTCTAGTATATTCGCTGTACTTGTTATACTTGTAATCTTTGGCATAACGATTTCGAAATCATTGTCTTGAGCTTGTTGAGTATTAACTATATCATCATCATTAACAATCAGATCAACTTCATCTTCTACACAATGATGACTGACTTGAATTTGATTAGTTGAAACATTCGTTTTTTCCAAATTCGTTGCTTTTATTTCTTGATCGCACTGATTTATTACTAAATTTGCCTTTGACTCTAGTGGTATATGCATTGATTCAAGTTTACTAACTTCGTCTTCATCACATATATCATATATTGATTCGGTTTTGACTGCAGTCAAACTCTCATTTTCATCATTACTATCTGCAGTCGGCTCATTATTTAATTGAACATCTATAACTGATCCATTTGAATCCCTCGTGTCTTCATCAGAATCAAGGCCTAAGTCAATTGTTTCAACATGAGGTTCTATTAGTAAAACATCTGGTTCATCATCTAAAATTAATACACGTATATTTATACTTTATTATTACTAAATAAATAAATCAGATTGGATATAAACTTCTTACCATCCACCTGTGCGATTTTTTTCTTAGTCATTGGGAGACGTTCCTGAAATACGGAATTAATTATTAGATTTTAAAATGCAAACTAATTATATCTCTATTATAAGACCAATTACTTACGAAATCCTTTAGTAAGGAAACTCTTTTATTTTCTATTAACTGCTGCCAAGTTGGAAATGGATCCGTAACAACCGACATGAATCTAAAATAAAAATATTACTTTCAACATCATTATTATTTTTGGTGCCTATAGCCTTAAAACTTTGTTTACAAAATAGGAAGAATATTTATCAATTACTTTGTCGTCTTGGTGTAGTTATCAAAAAAAAACAATATTTTATTCGACCAATAATAATTTAAATAAAAAAATACTTCACTGAATTATTAAGTTTACTTATAGAGCCCTCTCATAATGTAAATAGCATTATAGGGCTAAACCAAACTTCAAGTTATATTTTGCGTCATTTAACTAAATACTTCTGAACATAATTATTAATACAACTTGCCTGTGACGTCAACCCATTAAATTATATACCTAAAAATATGACTTTTTACCACCGAAGATAAAAAAAAAGTCAATAATTTTCATTAATTTAGCCACGGGACATATTTCATTTTATTAATTTACAACATTACAGATATTGTTACATAAATACTAGCGGAACAGTAACTTACCGGCAAAAAAGGTCAAAAGTCGCTATATTAACCTAAAGTAATGCCGGCTGAAGTCGAAGGGGATTGTTCGGGGAGCGGGGGCCGAGTACGTCCAACGCTTGCTCTGTCGCGGCGTTGTCGTTTTTAAAGGTTATTGAACTAATTTTTTAAATTGTGTTTTACTTTGAATTAATTTCGATGTGAATTATTTTGTTCGAAAAATTTATTTTATTATTTTTATGTCTATTTATTTTTTCTATAATTTTATCAGTCTTATATTAATCGTCGTTTCATTTAAAGTCATGGCGTCGCTGCCACTCTATGTAACAAAATATTACTAACAACTTTATTCAAAGATGCCGTTCAGACTGTGTTAAGTTTAACACTGATTTATCTGCTTCTCGCTTATTGTAAACAAGGAAAGATATTGGAAACAAGGAGACACAACATTGTTTAACTATTTATCCCCGAAATAACGCTCAACAAAGATAAGATTGAAAGAGTTAACGACCACGTCACTCAACTATCATCTATGAAAATGGCTTAAAAGAACTTACGCTTTAACGATTTCCACATCTAAATCAGTTGGTTTATATTTCTCGGCTTGTTCCAAATTTTTTAAAGCACCACGATATTCAAACCAAAATTTGTAAAATTTGGATCGGACATGCTGCTTCAACTGATACCAGCGACGCTGTAGTAACATTTGGGAACATTTGCGCCCTCTAGAAATCATCGATACATATTATATGAATTATATATTTTTATTTAAGCAAGGCGTATCATAAACGGTTCGTCGGAAAATAGTTAAAATTGATACACATCCAAAAGTGACTTCTATATATATATATGGCCTATTCCAATCAAAAGTAGACAGGTCACAAATAAGCAACTTTGTCCTTGAATTAATGCGATATCATTGGTCGAAATCTTTAATAATCTATCTAATAAATGATATTTTTTATGGATTCACGAAAAACTTGGTCATTATAAGTAGTTAAGTGGAATATTGTTGTATTATAAATAGAAATATATTATTGAAGAACTGTTTTGAGTTCATAATGTCAGCCCCATTTTAAACACAACAAGCAAAATATTCAGTAAAAAATTAAAATGATTATTTTTTTATAAGTTTATTTCAGTTTTTATGGACAGTCTAAGAATATTTATAGAAATCGGGCGCACCTCACCGATGGTCTAAGACTTGAGCATCACCGGCTAAACATTCGGCTATTGACAAATCGCACGACTATGTAAATTTTCTTCGATTGGAAAAGGCTATTAGGAATCTATCGAAAAAATATCAACTCACCGACTATTATATTCAGCGGTTAAATCATTCCAGGCTATTGTTAGCGGGTCCCCGCACAAATACTCAATCTTATATTTCATAACTAATTTGAAAAGATCTTCTAGAATCTGCGGTTCCTTTTTAATCTTTTCATTTTCCTTGAAGAAATATGTAATCGTTATTTTTCTAAGCATGAAGAAATTGATTTTTTTTTAATTTATGGTATATTATGACATTTTCATCAATTTTATTTCATTGTAAGATAACAATTTATAAATGCTGAACTACTGTGCTGAAGTCTCATTGTCAAGAAGATAAAAATGAAATATTGGATATATCCGATTAACTTGTGGGTAAAATAGCTAAACATAATAAATGTTTTGAAATAAAACTACTGTTCGTGGTCACGGGCAGTCTGCCCGTGACCACGAACACTGCAAAGTGCTCGAAACGTCGGGATGTTAAAATAAAATAATTAATATACGCGATTAAATCCGTTAAAAACTAGTTTTATTTCAATGTGTAATAATCGCGAAAATCTTAGACAACATTATAATAAATGTTTGCAAATTGTATATAAGAAATTTCCTATATACGCCAGGAGCTATTGAATCGTTCCTATTCATACTCATTCAAATTAATGAGGAAATACCAAGACTATTTACTAGTCTCTATTACCTGCCCAATGACGTCGACATCTTCATGCACCAATGTCAGATCAAACAATAACCAGTCGGTCACAGACAGCCGAGCGATTTTTGTTACATTTTCATTACGATCATTGGCGTCGAATAGCCTCTTCAATTTCTTTATTGTAAGTGCGCGCATGCGCGTCCTGAGAAGAAGGTATTATAAATGTTGCTTATTTCTGTTTTTCGGTCATTATTCATAACACATTTGAACTTATAAGACACAGACATTGGTTAGCGGAACATCGCTTAATAAAGTTTATAAGTAATGGCGTAACAGTCAATGTTTATATATATGAAGGATATCTGTAGATTTTAAAATCATATAAAATTACGTCACCGACTTTGAACGCTTTTGACCCAGGAAATAAATAAATTAACTTAAAGACGATCAAACAGTCGAAGTAACGTCATAAATATAATTGTCGAAATATTATATTTTGCAGTTATTATTCAAAATACATATATTTTATTGCCTTTAATCGTAATCAAATCGACTTGTTTCACTTTACTGCGGGGTAGGGCTTTGTGCAAATCCTTATGGGTAAATGTCACCCACTCATCAGATAATTTACCGCCAAACACCAGTACTCAGTATTGTTGTAATCCGGTTGGAAGGGTGAGTGAGGCATTGTAACTACAGGCACAAAGGACATAACATCTTAGTTCCCAATCCCAAGGTTGGTGGCACATTGGCGGTGTAAGGAATGGTTAATATTTCTTATGGCGCCCTTGTCAATGGGCGGTGGTGACTAGTTACCATCAGGTTGCCCATTTACTCGTCTGCCTACCAATATCATTAAAAAAAAATAGAGTACTTCCTTACCAAAGTAATTTACAATCACAGGACGTTTCCTTTCTAAGTACGTTCCATATCTCAGCTTCAGGTTTCTTCTCTTCTACCATCAATCTCGCTATCGCTCTAATCATTCGCCTCTTGAATTTATCTAATTCATTAACCCTCGGCTGTTGATCATCACCAGTTACATCCATACTTGTTACGTCATTTATCTGTTCTGGATGTAGTCCTTCTGCGGTGTCTTGTTTGATACTTTCTGTTGTTAATTTTCTTTGTTGAAAATCGTATTCTGATGTAGAAGGCGTTTGTTCGTTGGGAACTTCGTAGACTTTACACTCCATGGTTTCATTTACACGTTTATAGTAATAGGAATTAGTATTTACACTTTTCTTGTGTCCAGTAATATTTTCATGGTTTTCTTGGTCTACAAGAACTGGTCGTCCATTTTCACTAACGAGAAACGTTTCCTCCGCAACTATGGAAATAAATAAATAATTTTCTCAATTATCATAACATTTTTTTTGGTCAAACTAGTTTTACTGACTAGTAAAATTACCCTTACTTCAAAGTATATTGTTTGTCTGATATTTATGTCTGTATATCTATTATTAATGTGAGTTTTTAATAGATACTTTAGAATTATATGTATTGAAGATTTAAGTAAAAAGTAGAAACACTTCGCAGCAATTTTCGGTTGAATTGAAATTCCGATTCCCTCTAGCTTATAATTTATGTTTTAGAAAACAGACTTAATAGTATTGTTATACCTACTACAAAAGTTTTATATCAACGCCGTTGATGGACTGAATATGGGTTGATCCGAATAAGAATTTTCGTTCAAATTTTCAGTAATAAAATGAGCCAACTGATAATTCGGTAGCATTTTCATTTATTTTTATCAATCAAAAATTATGATAATGTAGAACGCATTAAGGTGTCGACTCCTTTGCTTACTGAACTGAATACTTCGAGAACATTATAATACTAGTGTATGAAAAAGCTAAAAAACCAGGTCAAACAGCTAGATATTTTTCCGTTACGTCAACATATAAATTAAGATTGTGCATAATCTCGCGCGGCAGTAGCGTCCTGCAAACTTCGTCTTTAATTTTTAAAAACACCTGAAGCTGAATATATTTAGGACTATCTTTTAAACTGTTGTGATATATCACGTGTCATAATTATTGACGAGCATTAATTTAATTTTAGGTACTGCATATACCTATAGCATTTGCGTTATACCTTACTAATGTTTTCATTTGTAAGGTTATCTGTAATACATTGCTTATAGCAATAAGACCGCTTCTGTACACCCAAAATCTAATAAATCTTTAGGAAAGAAAGTACACATACGTACTTTCTTTCCTTTTATGATTTTGTCTGTAATAATAACTTATTTCTCTCCCTCTTAAACTCAACAGAAATAATTATAATATAACTAACTAAATATATTTGCATTTAAATTTCATACAATGAGGTTCATCAGACAAGCATGAAGTCAACTTTTTTATAGAATTACTTTCATCCATTGACATTTTCGGCAAATATTTAGCCGTATGTATACTCTATTCCAACCATACGAGGAGAAAAGCCAAATAAACAACATTAGACAGCAAATTGACGCGACATTGGTCGACAGCTTGATTAATCTATGATATTTACTAAGGATTTGTGAAAAAAAGGCGTTTTTTTTTCAAAACTGTTATCGGAATTTTGGAAGTACATCAATGTGGATGAATATAAGTAGTTAAATGTAAGTGTAGTATTCATAATTAAAGATATATTAATCGTAAACTCTAACTAGTACATAATATAGCAGAGTTATTAGAAAATCGTATGACATACGTAAATCTAGAGTTTGTTTAACATTTTTCCTACTTCGATTGAAATAGGCTTTATATAATGACGCGCTCAATTAACAGAACGTACGTTGAACAAGGTGAATATTTGGTCCGTCCTTATTTATTTATTTATTAGTGTTCTATTATATTATGAAAAGTGATCAAGAATAAAGATGGCCGACACATGACACAGAGCCTTGAGATTAGCGCGTTCAAATAAACTCTTCGAGTTTAGATTCTGTGTATATAGCGATTGTGTTTTTCATATTAATAAAAAATGAAATCGTTTCAATCACGTCCGATGTGACGGGAATTCGTTAACACCGGAAATACTACGGCTTTACGTACAAATATAACACTTAACGTCGTAACTCCTTTTCGGTCTCCACATAAGATTTTTCCAAATAATATAGGACATACGATACGAAAAAAAAAACTTTTTCCGTAATCCGAGGCCCTATAATCTGCAACTGAACAGGCTAGTCAATAAATCAATGAGGCGATTAAAAGAGAAACTTCTTGGAAACAAAAGGTACAAAATATTTATAAAAAAACGTTATAAACATTCATGATAACATAACAATCGCGACCTTAACTCGTAATTATATTCGGATATCAAATACGGCATACATTTCACACTATTTATTATTAGTAAGTATTTAATCTCAATATAATATTACAATATCCATTTTAATAACACGATCAATTATAGAAATTCTGTGGACATAATCGCACTTCCTTTGAGAACTGCAGCGATTCTTCAGTATTTTTTTGTTTTTTTTTTTTTATGGCATTGGTTGGCGGACGAGTATATGGGCCACCTGATGGTAAGTGGTCACCACCGCCCATAGACAAAGGTGCTGTAATAAATATTAACCATTCCTTACATCACCTATGCGCCACCAACCTTGAGAACTAAGATGTTACGTCCCTTGTGCCTGTTTACACTGGCTCACTCACCCTTCTAACCGGAACACAACAATACAGTGTACTGTTATTTGGCGGTAGAATATCTGATGAGTGGGTGGTACCTACCCAGACGGGTTTGCACAAAGCCCTACCACCAAGTATTACGTTTAAAAATAATTTTGTTATTTGATATTACATTTGAATTGAAATAATCGATGCGGATAGGTTTTTAAACGCGCATTGTACGCCATTAAACAATATTGAAAGTTTATACGATAAAATATATACACAAAAGCTATTTCGTATTCCTAATATCTCGTATTCCTAAATCCTAGATTTCGATCGATTCGATTTGATCGATATAGCTGGAACTTTGACTCTAGGATGTCATGTGTTTAAAGCCTTTGAAAATGACGAAACATCGTAAACATTAGTAACTATATATTTATCCATGTATTGTAAAATTTACTAATCGAATTATAATACAATAAACGAATAATAAAATACGACATTGAGAAATAAAAATACTTATATTAACCATAAAAATAATCTTTAAATATTTTAATTCACCGTAATTAGTATAGTACAATATATAATATACGCGTGCTTTAATTACGTAATATTAATAAAAATTTATACTACTAGCTTATTATAAAAACTTTAGACACTCATAATATACACATAATATCAGAATCATAATATCTTCGACGCCTTGTGTCTTATACAGGATTACGAAGAAGAAGTGTACTTTCAAACTGGAAAAATTTACATAATATTTATGTTTTGAATAGTATGAGTTAGTAGTATGATCCGAACATCGGTAAATTGTCTTCAAATCATCATACAACTAACTGCAACTTTGGGTTTCAATGATCGTAAGTTTTAATAGTATCGAGTACGTTACATACATAAATGTTTACCCTGTTGCTCGCTTATGTTGTTTCGCGACATTTAAATTACTTTAAAACTTTTTACAAATGATTTACATAATCAAAGTACAACAAGCAAATATTTAATAAAACAACAAATTATTGTTGTGTAATATTCAGAGCTGTAATCTGACACTATTATAAAAAAATACTTTAATTTAAATGTATCGTCGAAAGTAAATACAAATTGAATATTCGACAACCCTGCTGATTTACCGAACATTACATAACGAATATTCGAATCTTCGAATCATATAAATATATGAAATTAAAATAGTTTAAAAAAAATAGTTCTTGTGGTAACATAATTGGCACATAATAATAACACAAACATTATTTTTGTATAACTAAAAACATTTTGTAAATTTAAGTGTGTTAAAGCAATCATAGAGCAAATTAACTATTTTGCAAAAATATAAAAAAAATTGAACACTAGATATATCGATATAATTTCAAAGTGGACCAGAGAGACATAATTTTTTTTTAACAAATTACAAATAACTCGTTTACAAGTAATAAACTACGTTGACAGAAAAAGATAGTTGTATAATACAATAAAAATTCATTAAAAAAAATTAAACTATTTAATATCAACATTGAGATTATTTAACTAATTTGTGCTATCAATAGTACATTTTCATAATTTTCATGAAATTACATTTGTACCGTACGTAATCAATTTTATCGACAATTTTTTTTGACAATTTACGGCGTTACTTTTACGCGACATAAATAAACGTTGTTTAAAGGGTGTTGAGTTGAACTTATTTATCTCTTTCTTACATCATTAATTTCTCATTAGAAAGAAGGAGACGGCATCGTTTATTTATCAGCCTTAAACAACACACGATTATCACTACGATTTAAAATATCAATTGCAAATTCTCTAGCCAAGATTATATCATCAATCATGAAATTAATATTTCCGAAGCAAGCATTTATTGAACTGTAAAATTATATGTTATTGTTTTTAAACGACATTCAAAATGAATGCCTCTGTTTCCACCGTAGGTTTATGTGCGTGATTTTATCAAAAGTTTAAAATTGTTGAATTAAGGCGAAGGCGATTTCCGGTAAATAAAATATTAAGATTAATTTTCCTTAATATTATGCGTAGGCTAGATAGATTGTATTTAGTATACACTAATGATTTTTAAAATAATTCAATAATTTAACAAATTGTATTGAATACTTTATATAGTCTATTTACCGTATAATGTGTGTCGGAAACCATAGAATGTATAAATATACAGCTTTCATCCTTCTGTTCTATGTTACATTTCTTTTATATTCTTACTTGCTTACACTATTTTACGATAAAGCCTAACTTAAAGCTATGATAAATTAAATTATTTAATAATCTTAAGTATTACTTCATTTTAATATGTTATATTTGTGAGATAGGTAATTATGTCAAGGCAGAATGTTGACGGACAAAACTAACACCACATATTTTGTATTAGGCAAACGTCGAACCATTTTAATATAACTGGTAACACTTGTGGGAACCGAACCCAAATATAAATTGTCTTTTAATTTTTATAAAAAAATATAATCGTGTAATTAAAACATAAATATTATTTAATGTTAATTAATCTTTAATTATATATTATATTGTATAATCTATATAATCAGTGAAATTGTTTAATAAATAAATTGTACAGTTATATTTCTATATGTATATTGTTATTTTGTATATAATTATTTTTAAATTAACTTATGGCAACTCTTTTATTTGTACAGAAAATCCCAGCGTTTACCTTCTAAATTACGCGGGCCTCAATTATTGCAGCCGGTTCCGCCTATATCCGTTATGATATGCCAGTGTTGAGTCTCAAATAATCATATTAAAACTTACTTTAATTAAATTGAATGTTTGTAGATCTAATAAATATTTACACCCGCAATGCGACTTATATTTATACTTTTTATTTTAATTGACAACGAATTTATTTATTTGAATCACCAACAAAATACACATTATTTGTAAATATAAACAAATACTTTCGGACGCTGCTACGCCTGCAGGGGGTTGAGTGTGACAACGTGTAAAAATCCGTGATATAAGATCGATTCTATGATGAAGGGTCACAGAGGAACGAACGTTTAAATACAAATAAAATAACAACAACTCTAAATAAAACTATTGAAAACTGTATAAAAAATAAAAGAATAAATAAACATTTTAAGTGTTCACGTTTTCAGTATAGGCGGCTTAATATAAATATTTGGTTTAGAAAGTTATAATTTAAAAAACGCATTCGTCAAAAAGGTTGATCCATCCAATAAACTTAATTAGCACACAAATACGGACAGAAATACATTTATTTTTTCGTTTAAAAACTATATTTTAAAGAAAATCGATTGTATTAATAAATCCTACCCCAATCTGTAACTATAATGAAGATAACAGTGATTAAACTAATTTAACTAAATATCGAAGTTTTTTTTGTGTAATTACTGTATGTATATGAGAAAAATATTAAATAAAAAATATTGTATAGCAAAAAGTTCTGTCGAAACCGGTTAGGTAGTTATTGCGCGAATATATAAAAAAAAAACATACTAACACACTATATTGTAATAAAGTATGATTATTTTTATATATAAAAAAAAAGTTGATAATTTAAAAATTTAATCAAATTTTTAATATTTTTTTTCGACAAAGTTTATTGACTGAAAAAATAAGTTAAACAAAATTTAACTACTTATAATTAATTAAGCATAACATTTTTATAATAGATAAATAAATTATACATATGGCAACTCTGGCGCCACTGATATTGGATCCAAAAGATTTATTGATCTGCCGAATTGAAATAACTCATATTAACTTATTACGTAATTTTGTAGGTATATGATATATAAACTGTTCATATGTATTTTATTCGCTTTATTTAATATATAATTAAAAAATCAATATTTATTAATATAAAAACCGCGTGAAATGTTATCTAATATCATAATTTATTTGCTTTTTTTGAACCGTGACAAATATTTGAAACAATTGTTTTACTATCAAAACATATTCTATTATATTTTTTAAGAAAAGTAGTTATTGATATTTAAATATTAAAAATATATATACATAGAGAATCAAGAAACCATGAAAAAATATTATTATATATTATTATTTACAAATTAAGGAACTGTCAGTTCTATATATATATATATTCTTTGTTTTTGTATGTATATAGACAAAAACTATCAATTTTAAATATTCATAATAAAAAGGCATTTTCATGTAAAAATCATTAAGCACTTTTTTTAAATGTACATTCTTATTTCAATATATGAAAATGTTTTTTTTTTAAACTTACATTCCTATTTTAAAAAAATATTAGTAAAAAAAGAAGTGTACTATATTAATAAATATATTAAACACGATTTTCATTATTTGTTAAGTGAATCCTTCTTTGTGCAATCGGTAAAATGAACAGATCGAGTTAAAGCATTGCAACAGACGCACGCTTTTCTTGAACAAGTATTAAAAATATTAAATTCAACTAAATAGTCGAAATCGACTCGTTTACGTTGACACGAAGAAGATTTATATTTTGAGAGTAATATAAAATTTTAACAATAGTTGAATTAATACACGAAAATAATTCGACATAAAATAAAATAGTAAGTGACATTGCGCCACGCGACACGTCTTAACACAATGAGCGCTTCTGTGAAAATAACATCGACCCAGTAACGAGAGGCAAACTCCATATGAATGTTAATTACCTATAGCAGCTGCACACGGCAATAAACATATTCCTTATATTAGCACATTTAAACACACCAAATAGTTAATATCACTACTTTTCACACGCCAAGACAAAATATTGTTTGGTATAGAATGAACACTCGGAGCCGCGTTCACGGTGACGTTTGAAAACAAAATGGCGATGTTAAGCATTTCGTCTGCTGCCGAAGCGTAGTAAAGAAATAACCGCTAGGCGTAAATGAGAGATCCGCTATTTCTATTTCATTCGTACCTGTGGCATTTATGTGAAGGACAGAGCAATGTGGGGGAAAAGAAAGGGATACTGTGACGTCCTATTGATTTCTAATCATTTGTGAGCAAAATGTTGAGAGGAGTAGACGTCTAGTACTAAAACTGTATTCGTTTTTCTGTTTTGCTTACGTCATGTATTACGTCGAAGTTATTTGATTTAGAAAAGTTTAATACAATGTTTTTAAGCTATTTAAATATTTTTATATGAGCGTGGGTAGGTATTTTGTCGCTTAATATTAACACAAAACTATATATATATTATTGTACCCTACCGAACGTTTCAAATGGGTCTTTTAAAACCGTATATTATATTAAACCTTCAATATTTATGTAATGTACATTTACTCATTGTTTTCGATTTAAATATTGTAATAAAATAAATAAAATTTTCATTTCATTAACAGTCACACGAATCGCGCTAATTCTTAATTTTATATTTTAAGTAATGAATAAATTTAATGCTTCGATTGATATAGGTATATTTTAGGTATTTATTCTTTATTTCTTGAAGGATATTATAATATTATTTCTTCAATTAGATTTCACTTTATTTATCAATAAAAATCAGTTAGTGTGATAGTTTGATGCATACATTTTTATTTCTTTAAATAAAAATATAATAATCGTCATAACATTATAACAGGTAGTCGTAGATTATCAAGAAAGAATTTGAGTTATAAGAGTCGGAGAGTAATGATCCAATGGTAGGGGATCGTAAACATTCTATTTTTAGCGTGGTAAAGTGAACCGATTCTGTCTACGCTACTGACGTCTCGCACTCTTCGCGATGTAGTCGTCTTAGTAAGTTTATTAATTTGAATAAACTCCCAAAATTGTATTTGTTTAGACTTTAAATAGTGTGACAAAGTTAAATAATAAGGTTAAATCAAGTTGAAATATTTTAGCAATTAAAAATTTAATTAGATGTAGTGAATTACTATTAAAAAAATGTAGAGTCGGATTTCAGTTCCAAAACATTTCAAGCACCAAGCAATGATTTAATGTATTTATGAAGTTTCTGTACTCGAATTATAACTACATTTTATTAAGCACACAAATAATTTTCTTGATTTTTCATGGTCTTTATTTATGTTAATAAAGAAACTCGTGTTCGCGTGAAGGAAAATATAGCGGGAAATATTATTTTGTCAAATGAAAAGCTGATTGAACAACAAATGTATCAGATTGTTTGATTCAATAATGATCACCAATAACTTAATTATTTAGAACAGCGGGTATTGTTACTCTTTGAGATATCTATTGAAACAAAGGTAGGTACGTTGTTGTAAAAACTATGTAAACTACTGAGCGCTGCTGAAGAAATAACTTGTCAATATCCTAACTGTACTGTTTATATCATGTGATATTATACCTAAAACTGGCTAAAATTTCGTCGATAGAATTACAACAAAAGTCTGTTGTTTCTTTATGATATTGAAATATTGTCTATTATTAAATACGATGTCTATTTTTGGAATGAAGTTCTTTTACGCGGCTTACAGAACAGTGAACTGGGAATAATCGTCTCGTAAGAAAAAGCGTGCTAACCCTTCCACGGGACCTTAGCCTCTTTTTATTTTTCTATTATATAAACATTACATTGAAACTACATTTTTTGTTATTGTTGCAATTCATTCATTCAAGGTTTCTTGTTATTTCTCAAGCGTTGTAAATTTATTTCATTGTTTATTGCACAAAATATAGCAAAAACAACTTCGTCCCAACCGCATGTCCCTCGGACATTATCTTTTTAACAACTGGTTAGTGGTAATTATAGCTTGGTAGCAGGCCTTTGTGCTAGCCCGTCTGGGTGGGTACCACCCACTCATCAAATATTCTACCGCTAAACAGCAGCACCTAGTATTGTTGTGTTCCGGTTGGAAGAGTGAGTGAGCCAGTATAACGACAGAAACATAACATCTTAGTTCCCAAGGTTGGTGAATTGGCAATGTAAGAAATGATAAATATTTCTAATATCCTCATTGTCTATGGACGGTGGTGACCACTTAACATCAGGTGGCCTATTTTCTCGTCCACCTACCGACATCATAAAAAAGTGAGTATACTAACTATTATCACAATCTCTTCAACTAATTTTTATAATAGAGTTAATACCGTGATCGATATTTATTGAAGATTTTCTACAAACATTATATTTAAAATATTTAATAAAAAATCGACACAGATTTCAGTTTGGTCATAAATTTACAGGTCGCTTAAGAATCAACAGAATTTTCATATTGTGTTACGTCAAAATAATTTAGCATAAAAATGTATTCCTTGTTTTAATTAATGTTTATTATTAATAATATACATATATTTTTCTACACCTATATAATTGTAAATATTAATAGATCTATGAGTTTTTTTTTTTAATAAAACAATCTTAACAAATATAATCTAATTTGTTTGTTTTGCCGACTTTAATCGAACTCATCACAAACACTAAAACATGTTGTAAGTACGAGCGTCATTCACACACACCGATGCACGTTGATAAAACTGAAAAGGGGGGAGCGCCCTCGTGAATTAAAAGAACTATATTAAAAAGAAGATGGCCGATTAAAATTAAATCATGATATAAAATCAAATAAAATATTAAGCACAAAATAGAGATTTTATTTTGTTTCTCATCAATAATAGTACTAATATAGTTGTTAGAATAAGTTTTATTATGGTTAGCATATAAAACAAACAACAGATGACATCGAATTAACGCGATATTATTGGTAGAGATCTTGAATAACAGAACAAAGCGTTTTGTATGTCGACGAAGTTTTTATTAGAAATTTGAAAGTAAAATTACAGTTGATATAAGTTCAGTTAACAGTGGAATTAGTATTACAAATAAAGATATATCAATCAAAAACTGTTAGCAGACAAAAATAGCTGAGCTTTACATTACATGGAATACGTAGAACAAAGTATTATCTTTAATCTTTCTTCCATTGAAATAGCCTATATATATTATTGGGTATGCTTATATAACTTTGTTAATTCAATAATCGAACTACCTAATGCTGTTTTTTTTTATTTGTAATAGGTAGACAGGCTGGTAAATAGACCACACGATTGTTGGTAGGCACCACCAATGGACTTGGCGTTATAATATTTTTTGCTCGACCAACTTTGGAACCAAGTTTCGTCCCAGAATTCACACTTACTTAACTATCAGGTGAAAAACTGTTTGTATTAATTAATTAATTAGTTAGATTATTATCGTTAAGAGAAAAAACGTTGGTAATAACTGGCATAGCAATATCTGTGTTATTATTTTCTGTTTTAATAAAAGACTGAAACGATTTATTATTAATAATATTGTTGGTGTCATCGCCATCTTGAATATAAACTTCTTTTTTGATACTCCTGCTTGTGGTAGGGTTATAAATTTGCATGGACGGCGGCCATTGTAGAGGTCTAAGTGAGAAGGAATCATTTGTTTTCACTTGCTGGTAATCTGGCTCCACTTTGAAGACTATTCCTGTGACAAAATAAAGGATTATATATATATTTCCTAATTCTAATAATTTCAACACGATCGGCGAGGTTCAAGCTCAAACATCTTTATCTTTTAAGGGCACGGAAGTGTAAACACCAATTTGGCTCTTACTGAGAATTACTCGACAGGAAATTCCTTTTTTTATTGGCCTTAAGATCTGCGGTCATACAAATTAGCAGTAGATATAGAATTAGTATATTAAAACTACAAATATATACATACTATATATATTACATATTATAATTGATCCAATTGATCCAAAATGATTTGACAAATCAACCATATATATATATTAAAAAACTAACTAAGCTGTAACCTTAAAACTCGATATGTCATAGTATGAAAAATATTAAATACTGTACCTGAAATTATCTTATTCACAGGAGAATTTGATCCAGAATTAGACGTAGATGGTACGAGATCCATCTTGTTTCCTGGTACTCTTTTGCCTATTTTGTTCACATTATCAAATATTGGTTTCCCTTTTAACATAGATTTAGATTTCAAGATTTGTCCTATTTTTATTAATGATGGTAGTGTATATGTTCTTGTATGTTCTATATTATATATTTCCTTAGTTAATTTCAGTTTTGGTGTCACAGCTACGATTTTTTCGTTACTATTTTCCAAAATTTTACACTTCAGATAATTTATAACATTGAAGGGTACATTTCGTACTTTAAGTTTATTGATAAAAATATTATGTTCACGTGTACTTTTTATAGTTTCCTTAAGTAATGGTATATGTTTTGATCTGTTTTTTAATTGTTGAATCGTATTATCAAATGGGTGGTTATTATATGGTCGTACTGTAATCTGCCAATCTATACATCCTCTGGAATCGATTGCGTAATGTTCTATCCTTTCAGTTTTATTAAATTCTATCATCAATGGACGTATTTTTGTATCATGTTTATTATTTTTTACTTCTTTAATTGGTTTACGGAAATCAAGCGCTCTTCCTATTAAACTATTCTTATCAAGTTTAACGATGGATGCGTTATCTACTTCACTAAAACTACTACTAATATTTAGTGTTGTATTAAACGAGGGACGACCTAGATGTGGTTTGCAACAACATTCACAACTCCTTGGTTGACAAGGATGCATCGATTTGACGAATCGAGCGATTGTATTCGACCAAACTTTATCGATATTCATATTTCTATGGAACCAACAGCAAGTTGTCAGTTTCAATCTTCGTTTATTAGAGTCGATATTGTTTATAAATTCATTCAATTCGACTGAATTTTGAGATTTGAACCTACGAAGTTCTGTTACATTCCCTTTATTATCCGTAACGAAAACTTCTGTCATGTCACGGAACTTATTATGAATCAGTAATGAAATATTTTGATTAGCTTCAACTTTTTCTATAGATCTAATTTTTGGGTTATAAATGAAAACATAATTGATCGCAGTACTGTAAAGATCGCCTTGAGTGTCCGTAGATATTTTTGGATCTACGAGTATTTTAGTATAAGCAGATTGATTTGTAATTTGAATAAAAATATCTGAAGGTACTAGTTTAAAATTATTATATATCGGTGAACGACTATCTACACGTTTAGGTTTACTTTTATTGTTGAGTATTTTTAATTCAGCTTGTAATCGTTTAAAATTATTCTTATTTATAGACGGCGTTGATGTCTTTTGTTTAAAAATGACATTTGGGTTACTTTCTCGTAATATTTCTTTCAGTACATATTTTCCATCCAGATATTTTATTGTAGATCGAAATATACACATATCCTCCAGTCTCGTTGTGTAAACAATTGAACAACACAAACTTCTCAATAATGCTTTTGGATCTGCAACAATATGGTTAGACTATAATATATTCACAGAATAGTTCATTGAATGGAAGAAATTTTAAGAAACGTTGGATAAAATTTTATGTGAATAATTGGTATTTGAAGCAATTCTTCTTTGGGAATAGAGAGAAGTCGAATTTAAAGTCAACACTTGAGCTCAAAGTTTAACTTCAATCACGTGGATTGAATTACAAGCTCTCATTACTTGTATATATTTTTTTTAATTTGTTAGGTTTTTACACAATTTAAATTCGATTGAGTTAAATTATGGTATTTTTTAACAAATGAAGAAACAATATAAATTTTAATATATTCCGTAATCGCTTAGTCGTCTTTAAATTAGTGACAACAATGTGCTCTTTTAACCAGGAATACTGAGGTCATAACGTTGTTTATTTCATTGATTTATCTATATCATCGACATTATTCAAGATATCGACCAATGATATCGCGTCAAAAAAAATTGACACAATTGTTTATTTTGCTTCTCACTCCTCTCGAAGTTAGAATATACTATTGATAAATATTGCGTGATTAACACAATTTGAAAAACAAAATACCCTCGAAAATGAGCATGCAGGTAAATTTTTCAATTGGGCGTCGATAGCCACGAAGAAATAAAGAAAAAATGGCAAAAAAATCCATAAGGAATCTGGACTCTGATTTTGATGAAAACTAATACGGCGCCATTGGATTTTTGTTAATTCAATATTCTTCGTCAGAAATAAGATCTATAGATCTTTAAAGCAAATGTAAATCACAATTATTTACACGCAAATAAGATTCGAATTCCGAGAAGTAATCAAAAATGGCGAATTGTTTTGGGTTTAAATGTTCTAGAGCGAAATGACGAGTATTTTTTTTTAAAACGTCAAAAGCGCTGTAACTTTAGTTAATATACTTTGACGTATTAACAAAATAGTTACTTTACACACCACTGAAAGATTGAAATTTGTTCTCTATGTGCCTTTTATAATCTGAGATATGTATAAATTAAAGAGTACTAATTATATCTACCTATGCGACTAATGAAATACTTTGAACCTTAATTATAGACAATATTACAATTTTTTAATAAAATAATCATGATAATATTCTTTATTCAAATAAGTCTCATAAAAGCACTTTTGGATAAAGATTATTTTGAAGAGTAGAATTAAATGTACGCTACCACCGGTTCGAAAGTAGATTCTACAGAGAAGAACTTACAAGAAACTAATTATTCCTACCAATTTATACATTTAAATGTAAATACAAACCTTGACCATCGGGTTTTCTTCTTTCGAATAAACCTTTAGTTGGCTCCTCGCATTCATCTAAATTTATTATTTTGGGACTAAGAGTTTCTCGCTCTGAATTGGAAATCATTTTTGGTTGTAACAAAGTTTCCGAAATTTCGGGTGCTGTGATATGATTTTTTGATTCATTCAAGATATCCACAATATTTTCTGTTATTCTTGTTTCATTAACATTTATTTTGTAATCATTTAATAAAACAGTTTCCTCTTCTATTTCTTTATCATTATTATTTACATTTATTCGTATAAAATTTTCATTTGTACTAAAATCGGTCATTTCGTCATTCTCTGCTTTAATATGACATACATTTTTATCATCAAATACTTTGAAAGAGTTTTTATCGTTGATTATTTTTAAGTCATTATACAATTTATGTAAGTTTTTATATTTGACTACTGTTTGGGTAGTGACGTTGTGTTTGTACTGTGATAACATTGGCTTACTTTCTCTTGATATCTCTTCCCATATATGTGACCGGTTAAGTCTATTTAAATCATTTTTAAAAATACACATTTCGTCTAATCTTGTTGTTAATATAAATAATTCAGAGTTAAATTGTTTTAGTTCAGTGGCTTCTTTAACTGGTGAATCTACAAAAAAATGCAATTTTTGCAATATATTACTGATGTTACTTATTTTTGATTCAAGTTGAATTAAATACAATTGTAAAGATGCAGTACGTACCCAGATGGCTGCTATACAACCAGTGAATAATAGACAAGTTGCTATTGTAATATTATTCAACTATTTACTACATTTGCTCGGCTTTGCTTTGTCATAACTATTCAAAATTTTATTAGCAGAGTAAGCCAAGGCCCAAAAAGTGTTAGCCTTCTCTGGCCTGATTAGAGAATGAGTTTTTCTCTTACAAAATAAATTACTGATAATAGTGATAAACTAATCAATGTCCAGGGACAGATTCTAGGGTCCTATAGGTGGAATAAGCCCTGGCCTACAGCTACAAAACTGCAAGCAGTGATTAGACTTTTTTTTAGAAGGAACACCTTCATTTTAAACTCACAACAATTATCAATAACTTGCACTTTGCAAAGATATTATCTACATACTTACAATAAGGAGCGGCAATCTTAACACTAAGGTTAACATCAAAATACTAACCATGGACATTTGGTTTGCTTCTTTTTATTATTGGACTATGTAAATCAGTAGTTGTGTCAGGTACAGTCTGTTTTCTTTTCCCTTCGATCTTACATATAGAATCAACTGCATTATTTTTGTTATATTTTTCAATCAATTCATCATCTACTTCTTTTTTTATATGATGTGCTAGTTTTTCTAGGGTCGGCATTTTTTCAAACTGAATTTCCTGGTTACATAATTTTATTGTATTCTTTAATTCTTCAGTACATTTTTCGTCATATTCACTATGCTATGAAAAAAGAGCTTTTTTTAACATTGTTTAAAAATTTAAGGTTTTTACAAGAATATGTATTATTTATTTTAACTTTATTAATCATTTCATACACTTTTTAGAGTAAGCTAGTATAGAGAATTATTTATTTAAAAGGTGTGATTGCTGAAAGAGAATATTGGAATTTGGATGCTTTCTTAAAGCAAGTTTTAAGTATTTAATGATAATAAAAAACCTTATTTACCATGTTTCTATCACTAATAACTTTTCATTAAGTTTTCAACACAATTATCAACTTGTTAAGTAACTGCTGACTGCTCCATTTAAACATGTAATTTGTTGTCATGGCAACCATTTTGTTTATAGTTATTATTAATGTACAGCAGTAATTTGTAGTGAATACAAACATTAGTTATATTTTCGTAATATTTAAGTGTCTAGTGTGTGGAAAATATAAATACTTAAGTAAAATTGTGTTCATTATCACTAAATTTTGTTATATTTATTGAGATATATTCTTAATTATAGTTGTAACAATAGTGACCTATTTTTAAATAAAAATATATATAAATAATCATGTATTGCTTAACATCTATTGTCTTAATAAAAAATGTTCTTAAGATGTTGTGATTGTCAATAGGTATTTTAGTCACTGTGTTAATGTGTATTAGTGTTATTTACACTGGAGTTTACATGACACTAAAGTCTTAGCAGGTAAGTAAAGTAATATTGTGTATTTGATATGATACTTTGACATGACAAGGTATAAAGAAAATGCAAGGATGTGTGTATATGTGTAAAGTTGTATGTGATCCAAATTTACCAATTTGAGACTGAATTCCACCGTTTTTTGTGCATATCTTTGGCATACCTATGATAAAAAAAGGTGCTTGCCTGAATTCAAACCCAAATACTTTGTATAGAAGATTAGATCTGTTTGAATATACAATGACGAATTATATGGAGTAAAGCTTAATGTGTAGTGTTTTTATTAGTAGCATGTCTTATTGTCGTTAATAAATTCTTAAGACTAGATTTGATATTGAGATTCACTCTTAAATATTTCTATTTGTTTTTTAATTTGTGTAGGTATTGCTAATTAGGACCGTCCTAAAAATTTCATGCCAATTATTGTAAGTTATTGTACTTGCTCACTATCATGTATGTTACAATATTGTATACTAATTTCCTAGAGGTGTTCTGCATCCATCCATACACATTTTAAGATAAAAATTTGCAAGAAACATTCATCATGTACCTATTTGATATAATGAAAATAATTTGTTAATAACTAAGTATATATTTTTTTAAATCCTTTCTAATTTCAAAGTTTTATTTTATTTAAAATATGAAATACTTGAAAGTAAATTCAAATCACTTCAATAAACGCAAATAAACAAAATAATTATTTTGACTTTGCTGTCACTGTCACACTATCAAACTATTTTCCTTTTCACAGTAAATCAGATGTATGATGCCACACCACGATATCGAAAAAAAATAAAAATAATAATTAGGAAATTATGTCTAAGGAGAATTTATGATAATAATTAAAAAAAAATCTAAGATTCTACAAAAAAAATATATACTTGTAAGTTTTTTCTGTATAATTGAAGTAAATATTTATAAATTTCCAATATTTTATAAGTACTGCACCTATTAGTTATATATATTTTTTATTTTTAAGATAGTTCAGTGAAATGGGAGCCGCCTTGGGCAAGCTCTGTTCAGCTTCAAGTGTACAAGCAGTTGGATCTGTTCTTGACAGAGTTATTTCACAACCTAGTAGCGAAGACCACACTGTTCTATACAAACTTGCTGATTATAAAAAAGGTATGTATTAACGAAAATAAAAATATTTTACTAATAAAATTAGGTAAGAATTTACTTCTCAATAGTAAAAATATTATAAAACAAAATTATAAGCAAATACTCGATTATGAGAAAATTCAAATTTACGAATCATTCATTTTCTACTTAGGTGGACTTCTGTTGGAGACCTACACAAAAGGTGGTATGATGGCGGCAGAAAGATTAATACGTGAAGAGTTCTCGGCATATATGTACGCGGGGGGAAGAGGAAGGGTTATCAACAGGGCAGAATATTTACGGTGGAAATTTAGGGATCAGGAACAAGTAATGCAAATTACCTGAATTTTCATATAAGTTAGAATCAACAAATGGGAGTTAACCTATTTGAATCCATAGGTGGTATTGCCAATAGAAGCCTCACTCTCTCCTCACGATCCGCTCGCACAATGGGAAGATCACACCGCTTGTTGGCAGATGAGTTATCGTGGAGCGCTCGGGGAGTCCCTTTTACATGTTCTCATTATATGCGACACCAAGGTTTGTCCACATACTTTAAATATATTGTCATCTAAATAAAAAACATATTATCCGGATTACATACGAACAATTGGTATATATAAGTTGTTGTTTTCTGTAATCCTGACCGATTTTAACCACGGAGCCCGTCTCTACGGAGACCAGCTAACTAGCAGGAGATATAATGGTGCACTCTTTTTTTTTAAAAAAAGAGGTAAAGCAATTTGTCAAGACGTGAGTAAGTTAAGACGCTGGACCAACGGAAACATGCTTTTAGGGGAGAACTTCCAAACTCAGGGTTGCTACAGATAATTCGTTGATAGAAAACCCGAATACGTTTTTACCCCGACATAAAATTTGTATTCAATTTCGGGATCTACAGCCTTTTAATTTAGCTACTAGTTTAACAAACAAAAAGTGTTATATTTATTTTGTTACACCATCCAGTCATACAAAATAATCAAAATAAATATTCTTCTAAAATAATCATGTCTTATGGTTACAATTTTCAGATACACACGCGCTTAGCGCGAACACTCGTAAAATGTTTCCCTAAATTGTCATTGGACGTTGTTGAAGGTGAAGAGTATTTGGGTGAGTCTAGTGTTTAGAATAGTGCTTAACACTAGTTATTTAATGTGTTTGTTTAGTGCTAGTCCATTTGTAGCAAATCGTCCGTTATACATTTTATAAATTAATTTTAACTTTTTAAACTTTAACAATGCTAAATCTCACAGTCCTCCTCACGCAAAATATGATAAAAAAGGAGTACCTAATTTCTCTTCAGGCATTAATATTTAGATTATTTCAGGTGCTAGTTCCTTGCATTTAGCCATAGCGTATAGCAATAATGAATTAGTACAAGATTTAGTGGAAGCTGGAGCAGACGTCAATCAAAAAGCTATTGGTAAAATATTGAAAACTATACAAGTTGATCCAAAACAGTCAAATTTAGCACTCTAAGGAAACATAATTGTTTTAGGTAGTTTCTTTCTGCCACGGGACCAACAGCGTGTCCCTCCAGCTCGTCAGACAAATTACGAAGGTCTAGCGTATCTGGGAGAGTATCCACTTGCCTGGGCTGCATGTTGCGCTAATGAAGCAGTATACAACCTTCTTTTGGACTCTGGAGCTGATCCTGATTCGCAAGATTCTTTTGGAAACATGATACTTCATATGGTTGTAGTTTGTGATAAATTGGTATGTTGCTCAAGTTAAGTCTAAGGCCAATTTTCGTTTATCAAACAAAAAATTGTCTTTGGACTATAGTATAAAGATAATCAAAATGACTACAAATAATTTTATCTAAGCTATAAAAACAGATTAATATTCCTTAACTAGTACCTTCTTTCTCGAAATATAAACAAGAGTTACAATGATTATATGATGATAATATTATTAAAAATTGAGTGTGACAGTAGACTTATAAAAATTAAGGTATACAATGTCTTATTGTTTTATTTCCAAGATTATGATGCAATGTGTCCAACGGTATTCCGAACTAACACGAACTGATTAACAGTTCCCGAGACATTTACAAATTTATATTTTCAGGACATGTTTGGCTATGCGCTCCGTCATCCAAAACTTCCAGCAAGTAACGGCAGATTAAATAAAGCTGGTTTTACACCGTTAACATTGGCTTGCCAGTTGGGTAGAGCTTCTGTCTTTAGGGAGATGTTAGAACTTTCTTCTAGAGAGTTTTGGAGATATTCTAACATTACGTGTTCTGCTTATCCTCTAAATGCATTGGATACGCTTTTACCGGATGGACGAACTAGTAAATAGTTTATAATATTATTTAATATCTATAAATAGATATGTTTTGTAATATATTTTACTTTATTAATTCGCCAATTTAGTGATTTTAGATATTATATGATTTAGTTTAACGAAAACATTTGCAACTTCTTTGAATATTGAGAGAAGAAATATTATTATAACGGTGATTGTTCTATACAGACTGGAACTCCGCTCTCTTCATTATCCTTAACGGTACAAAACAAGAGCATCTAAATATGCTCGATGGAGGAATAATTCAAAGACTTTTAGAAGAAAAATGGAAAACATTTGCAAGGGTAAATGGTTTTAATAATTATAAAACTTTGTTTCCATGAGTCGCGTGTTTGCTATCTTTGGACTTTTTAGTCTTTAATTGTTCTCATTTTCTTCTCAAGCTACTGATTTATCTACTATATATATCATAATGAGGATGATATGGGTGGACATCTTACTTTGCTGCTTGTTTGTTGTTGCACGACAAGTTAGTTCCAAGACTATTTTACCGTGTAGAGCAAGTGGTGGAATAGAGTTAACCGAGCTATGTCTTTTGGTTAAAAACTATCAGTTAAATACATAATACTTATATTTTTGACACAATGCCTATCTATCGTTACGACAAAGTAGAAACTTTTTACATATTATCAAAACTTACCTTGTTTCAGACGAAATTTCTCAAGCGTCTTCTCATTTTAATGCTGCATCTTCTTTTACTCTCAATCTCCGTGTATCTAAGACACAGTAGTCTAGAAGCCGATGCTCATCCCGACTGGGGACTCGAAGCGAACGACGCGAGAAGTGGGATACGGCTTGCGACGGAGTTGGGTACTATTATTAGTACATTGTGTTATATTATTCTGCAACAGGGGGATGAAATTAAGAATCAAGGTCTTATTGCTTATTTCAAGCAGTTGGTAAGATTGTTATAATGGTAGAATAAATTTTTGACATAGATAATCATCAATATATTCTTCACGAATATATGTGTCATTTCAGATTCATGAACCGGCGAAATTTATATTTCTGGCATCGAATTTGCTACTATTGGCTTGTATTCCAGCAAGGTTAAGTAGACGAACGACACTCGAAGAAGCGATACTTATTTTCGTTTTACCTGGATCTTGGTTTCTACTTATGTTTTTTGCTGGGTAACATATTTCAATATTAGTCACTTGAAATAATTTGTGTTTATTTACTATTAGAATTCATTTCGTAACCTAGGTACGTAAATAATCACCGCCTATCACCTATTTCTACTATGTTTCTGCACATTCTTATTTTGATAATGCTATTGTTTTTGTGATAAATCCATTTCGATTTAGATTTTGAAATATCAAGTTTTACGCAACAATAAAAATCATTTTAGTAAAAAAAAAATGTAATCTCGCTTAATCCAATACAAAATATGACTGTATCAAGTGTCCTTTACAAAACCAAAATTAATCAATGTTTTTTTTCAGAGCAGTGAAATTAACTGGTCCATTCGTTACTATGATCTACAGTATGATCACTGGTGACATGTTCACTTTCGGCATCATCTACTGCATTGTACTATTTGGATTTTCACAGTCGTTCTATTTTTTGTACAGAGGTATATCTAGTTTAGTCTATAAATTATAATATTTTTTTTATAACTTATAGCTGTTGAACAGCTTAAAAATGATCCAAAATAATTATTTCATGATAGAGCAGCATCACCAATATTGATACTGTAAGAACCTTATGCCATTTTATAAACCGTCAATGCGCCGCTAACTATGATTTGAGTCAGTATCTTACATGTTCCAATAACACTGGCTAAATTATCTTTCAAACTGAAAATCAGGTATCAGTAATCAGTAAGGTGTTTGTTTTTGTCCATAAATTAACTGATCAGTGGATCTTTTCTCCAGGATAGCCTAAAACTCTACTACCAATAACAATCGTATAGTCTTCAAAGCATTTTTCTTTATTTCTTGCAGGTTTTCCTAATGTACAGTCAACTTTATTCTCAAGTTATCCCAGTACGTGGATGGCTCTGTTTCAAATTACATTGGGCGATTACAGTGTGAGTTTTACCATTTTTTATAGCTTACATGCATGTATTTTCTGCAAAATGAAACATTTCATAACGTAAGGAAATATGACTCCATGGATAATCCGTCCCAATGTCCATATAAAATTATATAAAGGAATAAATACGAAGTACTATGTTTGAAATGAAATGAAATGTTTCTTTGTTGGAATTGTGTGATAATGAAATGCATAATTTTTTTATATCCCATACAGTACTCTGATCTCGGTCTAACGACATACCCGAATCTCGCTAAAACAGTGTTCGCTGTTTTCATGGTATTCGTGCCAATATTGTTGCTAAACATGCTCATAGCTATGATGGGCAATACATATGCTCACGTCATCGAGCAGTCTGAAAAGGAGTGGGTGAAGCAGGTAACGACAAAATACTTTGCTTTTGAATTGATGTGGAATAACTCCTGAAATCATGGTTCTTCTTCTTTTTACTTTATAATCATATACCTTTTTAGTGGGCGAAAATAGTAGTGTCACTAGAACGGTCAGTTTCCCAAGAGGACGCACATCGGTATCTTCAAGAATATTCCATAGGTTTGGGTCCATCAGATGATCCACGCTACGAACAGCGCGGAGTTATGGTCATCAAAAGTAAAGCGAAAACCCGAGCTAAGCAACGAAAAGGCGCATTAGCTAATTGGAAGGTATAACTTTGTGCTATTCTAATAATGTAGTTGTAAGCGTATGATTGCTGAATTTCGTTTTCCGCAGAGAGTTGGAAAGGTAACTATCGCAGAATTACGCAGAAGAGGAATCAGCGGTGAAGAATTACGACGTCTCATGTGGGGCAGAGTCTCAATATCGACCCCGACTAAAGCTCCTTTAGCGTGAGTATTATTGAACTTATATGTTATGTCAAATAATAAAGCACAGATATTTTAAGGAGTTGTTCATATCATGGCGTCCTATTAGATAAGCAAATTTAATAGAAAATATATTTCAACTAGTTAAATTTAAGATTTAATGTATTTTATTTATTGCTACAGGTGTGTGCCACCCCCAGAGTTAGTCGGTGCAACAGAAGGTCCTGGAACCGGAGTTGGGCCAGCCCTCTCATCAGCCCTTAATGTTATGGCATTTACGCATGATCTTGATCTTACTAATACAAGTATGTATTTTCACTTACCTACCAAAGATATATCGTAATAGAAATGAGATTGTATTAGTTATTTTACGGTCCATCTCTGACCAAAAATCTCTTTTAAAGCAAATGTTTTCATTTATTTTAGATCGTTAGCATAGACAATATAAAATAAGTCTGTAAAATTTTAGTCATTTTAAAGATTACAGTAATTTGGCAATTGGCTTAATAATACAAAAAAAAATAACATCTATTAAAGTATGCATGTATTCAAATACAGGTACTAAATTAACTTATTAGGATAATTATTCTAAAAATATTGTTGCAGTTCCAGAAAATCAAAAGCAACCAGCACCTGATCTTTTAGTTAATGGACAAATTCCAAAAGCATTTCCTCCATCGCAAGATCTGATCACAACTAACCAGATAAGTTCACAGAACCTATTAACAGTATCGCCAAACCACTCGCAAGTAAAAACAGACCTAGAAATCAGATTACCTCCTAATTTACAAATGCCTCTTCAACCTCAAATGCCAAAGGAAATTGATATTCTTAGAGTTGATTTGACTTCCCAAGATCTTCAAAAGATACAAATAGTAAAACCCCCAGGTAATTAAGATACATAAACCTTATGTAATAATTATTTAGAACAATAAAATAAAACGATTCCATACACCGAAACGTCTAACTTATAAACGGTGTTTAGAACGTTTACTTCTTTTATATCTAGTTCGTCTTTTGATCCATCTATGACCAAATGGATGGCATACATATTTCTATTATAGACACCGTGTTTACCAAGTGGAAAGTCAAATGAGCAATGGATCTTGATTAATATTTTAATAAACTCAAGATATATTATTTTTAGTTTTTGTAAGCGAAGAGGTATACAGAGATTACCTACGTGAACTAATGGCAATGGAACAAAAAGTTGATCCTAATAATGAAGAGCTAAAAATGTTAGCAGCAAAAGCCGCTGATCTAATTGACGTTCCGGAAATTGATATAAACATGTCTGTGAGTATTTTATTTTTAAATGTGTATTTGTATACTCGAATATGACATGCATACAATTTTAAAACATCTTAATTACGACTTTTATTCATTTTTCTAGACTGCGGTTAAATCAGCTCGTCTGGTGGTAGCAGGCGCAGTATCTGGATTATTTGGAGTAGCGGCTGATATACCTCCCCCAGATTCTGGTTGGAGGCGTGATCGTCAGGAACACACTGACAGTGATCCTGTACCTGGTACTATTGAATAAATAAACCGTTTTATTTTTTAATATACTTAGAGGTAGACGGATAGCTAAATGAGCCATTTGATGGTAATGGATAACCACCGCCGATAGACATTGGCGCTGTAAAAATGACTGCCTAGTCCTTATATCGAAATTGCGCCATCAACTTCTACCTAAGATGTTATATCATTTTACCTGTTAGTTGTACAAAAGTTAAGTATTCCTGTTTGACGATAAAATGTCTGATGAGTGGTTGGTACCTGATGAGTAAGATGGGTAAACGGGCTGGCACAAAGCCTAACAAAATACTTTAATACAGGTAATTTAATTTCATTATAATGTTATAGTATACTCTCTCGTTTGATATGAACTCCTCTTGGTATAATTTGGGTATTTTATTTTAAAATAATTTAGAAATATATGCCCAATCTACTTTCTAGACTCTATAGTGCTTGGACGCGCTGCACGAGCTCGTCGGGCACGGTCGGCTTCCCGCCGAGCTCTGCCGCCACCACCACACCTATACGTGCCAGCCAGGTATAATATAACAATTTTTTATTTCATAACTCAAATAAATATCATATGCCAATCATGGGGAATATTAATAATTTGGCAACATCTTACAAATAGGTCGTTGTTTTTTGACACAATTGTATGAATTTTTGTGTTTCTTCCTATTTCATAATCATTTCAAAATCTATATGCACGGGAGCTCCAAGGCAAGGCAGGTGGACTAAGCATTTCCCTAAATTTTTATCAATTTGTTCGTCAATCGAAACATTGACGCTACATGGGAACCGGAAGCGACTTTGGGCGCGAACCAAATGGACAATGGCAATGCGAACTAAGTCAGCGTTGCGATTTCCCATTTGAGACAATTGAAATAAAAATAACGGAAAATATTTTAGCGATTTTTTAACAAATACCATTGGTACATAAAAATTTAACATTCATCACGGAATAATATTCGGAAATCACGAAATAAATATAATATAACTGACGAAAAAAATAAGCGGTTCTTGAGTTGTCAATTATACCAAAAGCCCAGAGGGTTCCACTTATCATTTAGTTGTTAGTTTTAAAAATAATAATCCTTGTCATTAAATATATATAAACGCCTTGTAATCGGATATGTTGAGTCTTAAATTGTATTTAATTTTTTTCAGGTCTATGTATTTAGTAGCATCGGAAAGTAGTGCCGTTGAAAGTGACGTACCTATTGAGGATCAGCTCAGTTCTGGAAATAACTCGTGAGACATTTACATATTTACAGCTAATCATTGTTTTCGTTTAATTTTAACGTGATAATATTTAAAAAAAAAATCCTAATAAATATTACAATATTTATTTACATATTTACTATTAACTTTAATCTGTGTTGTAGAGGTAAGATGTCCCATGATATAGGTATTCACTAGTAACTAGACCAATAAGGAACATAATATGAAATAAGGGATCCATAAATTACCAAAATGGCTATGCAGTAGTTAAATAAATAAATTAACATTTATTAACTGGGATTTATAATTTTTTAAGAAAGTTAATGTCTAACGTTCTCTCTCTAAGTCTAAAACGGAATTACGGTGATCCTTGAAGTTTGAAATTCCAGCACCAGCAGCTGTATCTCAATTTCAATAGCTCTAGACTAATCCGATTCTCATTTTTAAACAAATGACATTTAAACTTTAATTTAGAAAAGGGACTAGTTTTTATCTTAGTCACATTTTTTTAAATTGTAAACAAAATGGTTACCGTCTATTCCATTAAATGAGCTATCAAAGGAAATTGTTCTTGTGCGATCAATGGTTAACGCGCTTGCCCTTTTTTGTGAACTGCCCAGGACACCGGAATACCCAACAAAAAAAACAGAGTAGGTACTCTCTCCGTCTCTTCGGCGGGCAACACGCGATCGCAGTCGCATGCTACCGTGAAAATTCAGTACCCAAACCTTTCTTAGAATTGTCTTACATGCTGGATTCATCTAACCTAGTTCCGCTAACCGCGCGCATTGACCAAAACGGTGCGAGTATTTTGCTCCCGTTGAGTTCAACTCTAGGGATGGACTATAATATTATGAATAAATAACTTTTATAAGAAACACCTTTAAAATTTCTAATAACTTATTCGTAATTGCTGTTAATATTGCTCACTTTGTAAGGCTTAAATACAATATTCATAGTTCATGAAATTTTATTTTAGTGCGATGGGAACAAAGCGCGATCATCGAATGAAAGCGGCGAGGCCATTATGCATACAGTATGCTACAGGACAGGCCCAAGACGAGTATTCATTATATGTTATCGGTAAAAATCTACCAACTATCTATATAATTAATTCCAACTAAATATAGGAGAATCATCTCTTTAAATTATATTAGCAATACTTTACAGATTACAAACGTTTTTTCATTATTCGTTTATGTATTACTTATATCCTTTGGTCAAGTCTATAAGACGTTAAACACGTCGTTTATAATGTTATTAAATCGTGTTAAGGTTGCAGATTTTTTTTATTCGGTCAATTTCAGATCCAGGTAGTGGAGCTGAAGTAGAAAGCGCTGCTCCAATTCGTAAAGTTAGAGATCCTAAGAAAAAACGTCCAAAAACAGCTCGTCCTCGATGTAATAGGTTCGTTATTTAGATTTAGTATATCTGCATACTGAAAAGATTGGCTCACGAGAAAGCAAGATTCAAAAACGGAAAAGGATTGAATTCGAAGAAACGAGCCGAGCTTCATATAAATTACATAATTGTCGGTATTCAAATAAGTTTGTTTGGTATAAAAAATATTCTTAAAGCAATAATCGAATACAAAAACTAACGTATCATCGGTGTGACCAGCGCATGTCGACAAAAATAGTAAAAAGAATATAGGAACTTTTTAATATCAAAAAACAGCTTAGTTTATGGTATCTGTCTTTTGTATTTATCACATCAGTCTCGTGTCTCATTACTAAGTTAAGCAAAAAAAAAAGAACCAACTTAAAATACATTTTTTCATTATAATCAATGGCATTTTAGGTTATGTTAAAATCACTATAAGGGAATATTTAATTTCAGAGTGTCTCCGGTGTTAGATACAGGCAGTCCGTTGGAGCCCTGGGCGACAGCCTCATTGTCGAAGATTTCGCGTATGATACGCTCGAGTAGTTCTTCTTTGTCGATGGAAACTCGTTCACCCGGAGAAAGTTCGACAGAAAAGTACTAATTTTTTAATTTCCTAGCATTATAGCTTTAAGTTAAAAATAAATTATTTATCTTTGAATATATTTCATGTTGAATCAAAACTATTCACGTACAGTTTACCTCAAATGTTTGTATATAGCAAAAAATATATAATATAAAATAAAACAACTCTTTTATTGATATATTTTATTGCCAATTTCTTCTTTCCTTTGATGTCAAGAAATAAGTTAGAAAATGTATCACTTGTAATGGTTATTCAAATAATATGCTTAAAATCCCTATTAATTATGACGTGTAAAAAAAAATATTACGTAAAATTATTTTTAAAATTGAAATATACACATATAAAACGTACATACTATAGTTATAGAAATATTCAATAAATAAAACTAGAAACTTTTTAATTATGGTACGCATAATTATACACAAGAATTATTATATTGTATCTGTGTAATAAATGGCGCAAATTATATCTTTTTGTAATATTATTTAGTGAAAGATGTATGTACATATGAGGTTTTATTAATTCTATTTTTAACCAATTTTATTTTAAAACATTATACCCTGTCATTTTTTTTAATTAATTTCTCTTTTTGCATACAAAATCTTACCTAGGTACTATCTTATTTTGTAACTATGTTTGCAGTAAATTGTACTTATTATGCATATAATAATTTATTGATATTATTATCTTTGATTATTCAGTAACTGTTATTTGCTAGTCATGGTAACTATTATGTAGATTCAATCAATTTAATTAACAAAACTGACGAAATTCAAGAGTGAACATTTTTTTAGTTTCAACGATCTTTATAGTTTAGTTTTTTTGCTCTTTATAATAATTCAGGATTTGTTTTTCATATAGAACTTACCAAAACAACGCACAGCCATCTCCATCAAATACTTACCTAAATATCGACATTGAATTTCCCAATCGCCATTCCAAGTAAAGATCAAACTCCTTTATAAAACGTTTTTATAATATATCAGCTTGTCACCTTCAACAGATCGATAACAGTGAAGACAGTGACATATCAGATGAAAATATACGTAATGCAAATATAAAAAAAAAAAACACCAAATATATTTGATAATCACACAAAAACCTCGCATAAGATAAATATAAATGGGCGTGTTTTTCGAAGAACATTTAGAAACATCATTGAACTTTAGTTCAATCAATTCATTATGAAAAGCGAAAACAGTCAAATATCATCAAATAAATATAACAGCATTTTATCATCAATCAAACGAGAATAATTCACATCGAAGCACGAAAATAAAACATCTACAACGACACTTCAATTCAGACAAATCGTAAAATGGGAGACATGTGTACACTCAATAATAAATATTTTTCATCGGTTTATCATTTGCGTATACGAAATAAAATAATTAATGAAATGGCCCACTCTAGAGCTAAAATACACAAACAAATCATAAAACGAAGCAGAAAAAAAAAACATGACAAGAGATCGTTTCATTTTAAATAATCGTCAATTAAGGGACACTTACCTCAGGGGTCTGTGGAGAGAAGTAATGATTATAAATAAAATGAACACATCAATAAACATACACTTTATATCTTAATATTAATACAATTAATCGGGACGCCCCGTAGTGAACGATCGTTCCATCATGACCGATTCTATTGTTAAAAACAATTCTCTCGGGAATGTCGCTCCACATCGCGTTCAACTTCATCGAGTTCCGATACTTCCCTTCATACCTTATTTAATTTTATTACCAAAGCTAATTTTATTAATTAAAAATACATATTCTAAATTATGATTCTATATTTCTGTAAGACGAATTAAAGTTACCTAATGAGCTGTCGAGAGAGGTCACGACGACACCCTAACCAGTGATACCTAACTTATAAATAGACATAGTTTATCGTACGACAGACGTCGAATGTGGAGTTTATTATTATTTTTTACGCTTAAATAGAAACTACAATTGAATTAAAGTATCAAGATCATTTCATCGAGCGTAAATACCTGTACCTCCGCATTCGAAGTTTGAGATTACACAAGTCATAATACCCAGTGGATAACATCGTGAATTGTGATAAGCTAGTCACTCGATACAGTGCATTTACCTCGAGTCCTCGCTGCGGCGAAGCAATGTCTCTTTCATTACGCTTTCATTTTTCTCTTTCTGTCTCATTCTATTGCTCCGTCGGATCTCTCTGTTACATCGTTTTAGGCAGTGTGGCATTCTAAAGTTTAAACCTGGACAAACTGGCACGTCAATGATCAATACATCGGCACAGAAAGAATTATACAAAAATATTCAACGTTTAACGATACGAGTGTATACGCAGGTGCAATAAGAAAATCAAGAAATTACCACACGGCCGTGAATTTGTATCATAATATATGGAAGCTGTTTGACGTAAAATAATCTCATAGTCTAGTTAAATTTGACAATATTTATTGAAGTACCCACAAGAAATAAACATACATAACATGTTCGTGTGCAAATTAACATTTGATTAAATATCGAATAGTCATATTATTTATTGTGGGTGATACGATATACGCCGCTTATAATATAGTTTTATAATCTACAATGGAGAGGTATCTTCTCGGTTCCGTATCGGGCGGTCCGGCGGGGCTCTGCAATCAGACAAACAAACGAACATGGCAAAATCACAGGTAATACAGTAACGCTGTATAGCGTCGAGCGGCACCCCGGCACTGGCGAGCCTAAATACATCTGCAACACTACACACACTACAAATCGTATTCGTTTAAAATACTGACTTATCTCTCACACACACATGACAATAACTTTTCATATGATTTCAAAATTCAAATATACGAATATAATATGATTACGAACATAATAAACATCTTTATATATCATGCAAACTGAAAGAGAATTAAAGGTATAAATTTAATCATGCATTTTCATAATATATTACCAAAAATCCCTGTAATATTTTAACACTTATATACTGTGTGGAATAAGATCATAGTAATATCTAGTGTGGCTGCAAATACATAAGAAAGCATATTATTAAATACAAAAAATATATTAGTAATACAAGAACAATAAGAATTCGACTAAGTTAATTTATTATCAGAACTGAATTTTATTATTTGAACTGAATGGACACTACTCGAAATACGGAACAAAATAATTCTTATTATTACTAAAGATAGCATCTACAATCTATGTATACTCTATTCCAACCATAAAAGGAAAGACAGATAACAACATTTGACAGCAAATTGACGGGATATCATTGGTCAAGTTTTATGATATTCACTCTGGATTTGCGAAAAAATGCCGTTTTAAACTTCGACGAAACTGTTATCAGAATTTTGGAAGTAGAAATAAGTTATTAAGTGTAATCGTTTTGTATTATAAATAAAGATATATTAATCATAAACTCTTAGTATTACATAATATAGCAGAGTTTTAGCAAATCGCATGAAATACGTACATCTAAGGTTTGTTTATCTTTTATCCTGCTTCTATTGGAATAGGCTATATATTAAAAAATACGAGTGATTTGCATAGAAAGCCATTATTGATGTAGGACATTATTGTCAAAGCGAAAACTATTATTATATAATATTCTCTGTACATATCAAACCAGGAATAACACATTGGCGAAGGGCTTGTATCTTATTAACAAACAAGACATCACGAAAAATAAAATGTTGGCCACATTAATGTTATAATAAATAATTCATAATATTGGACACAGAAAAACCATAGTGAATTTAACATTAAAACTTAGTCACATTTACGTACAAAATTATTTTAATAAAAGAAGTTAAAACGCAAAAGATTTCAATTTATTTTAAATACATTTTTATTCATTGAAGTAAATAAAGCGATATTAATTGATCACTTCCGTAATCAAATCAAGCACACCTATTTTCCTGTGCGCGGTATATAAGTTATTTTAAAAAAGAATAATATAACGAATTGTCTATGATGAGTCTTGTTACTGGTAATCTAGCAGAGCATCGCGTCTATGGTGTTGAGGCGGCCATTTTGATGATGAGGAAATCGGTATGTCAACGCTCACTAGCGCGTCATAGCGGCAATTAGTTGTTTAATATTTAAATATTCTAATATAAATTTGATTGATTTAATATGTCTGTTAATAAGTATTGTAGGAAGATTATCATACTTTGTTGTGGAAAAGGATTATTTTAACAGTTTTATTAATTGGCCACATATATAAACCATGATAATAATTGTTAAAGGCGATCCTTATAACTTATTTAGTTAACAACTGATAAAAAATTACATACGTACTAAGTTCTTGCAATAAGTCAATTCTTTTGTATGTGTATGTATATATGATACTACAAATGAGTATAAAAGATACTACAAAATAAAAAAGGCATCATCAACTAACTGTATCTCAAATATGAATAGTTTAAATGAATATATTATAAATAATTATTTTGAGAAGTGTATATAACAATATACTTCAGTTTTATACATCTTTATAATGAAGATATGCAGGCAACACTGAGATCATTAGTATCATTAGATCGTATTTATTTATTAAGTATATTCTAATTCCTTATAAACACTTTTTTACTAAACGATAATAAAATCATTTCTTTAAATAAAAAAAAAAGATATTGTTATTATGTCTCAAAAATATTTTACAATATAATACGTGTACATATTGTAATTTACATTTATGACATGCCACACTGTGAAAAAAAGATATTTGAAAGTGTTTTACAAAAAACATAAATGTATGAAATACAACTTAGGATCTGTCACACACAAATAGAAGTTCATACAGTAACTATTAGTCATTTTTGTTAAAAACGAATATGGGAGAATGAAAAGAGTAACATATTTCGGGACATAGAATTTGCACTTAAAAAAAATTTGTAATCAAAACTGTATTCACACGTACATTGAGAAAGGTATTAAATAAAAGTACATAAATCAAATAATCACTATATGAAACTATATAACAACTACAAGCATCATTTGAAAAACATTGGCTCTCTCGCACCCAACTCCAACTCAACAACTCCTTCCAAGCACTCGGCACAAATTATACGTAATAATACCGTCCCAGCAAGTGTCGAACTAGCACCATTTTTAAATGTTAAGAAATAGAACACAAAAAAATTAAAAGATAAGCTGATTGGGACGGATTCTCGTTAAGATTCTACAGCGCATAACCGAGGCGTGGAGTTCGACCGCTGCCGGGACGGGTGTGGTATCCGATCGTACTCACTCGTCTACTGGTGCTGGTGCGGCGCGTGCTCGGGCGCGGGCGGCACGCCGGGGTAGGGGTAGGGGTACCCGGGGTACACGGGCGGGTACACGCCGTACTGGCCGTACTGCGACACCACGCCGCCCGCGCTGGACGACGGCGGCGTGGGGTTGGGCGGCGTGGCCTGCGGGGCGGCCTGCGTCGGCGCGCTGCCCGGCTGCGACTGCGGACACCATTGGACACTCTTACCGGAATCGCGCACGGTGTGGTACATGATCACGTATTTGAGCGTGGGAAGGACGCTATTTTAATTCCTCCGGGTGAGCGAGGAGTAAACCTCGAGAGATTTATCGGCCCACCCAGGAATTTTGACTCATGAATAGGGATTCAATGCCTCACAAGCTAGTCAGGTTCAGTGTAGCGTCATTTTTATTTACTGTAATTGTGCATAAACAAGTTTAACCTCGGGATGTACCTTAATCTTGATCTGTGCCTCGATAGCTTCGGCCTCCTTTATCTTGCCGATGCCGCGGTAGTACTCTGCCCATTGCGCGCTGTAGTCAGCGGCGGGCGCGGGTGAGGCGGGCTGCGCACTGGCCGGCGCTGACGTGGGCGTTGTGGGCGCGCCTCCACCACCAGACCCTGTCAGTTGAAATTTGTAATTAATAATATGACTTGTGGATCATATAAAAATGTATGTGTATTTTTTATTATTTTTATATAACACACTGATAATACTATAAATAATAATTAACGCTTAATTATATTTTCCAAAATGTTTTCAATGGTCTAATTATTTATTATAGCACCTCTGAAAATTTTCTATATAATTTTAATTACAATTATTTGACCATAACAGCTTGTATTGAGTCTAATAGTTTGACATAAGTCATGATACATTGTTGTTAAGCTTCACAAACTTACCTTGCTGTTGTTGTTTAGTCTGCTGTTCCACCGCTTCAGCCTCGCGCATGAGTCCTAGTGAACGGTAGTAGTCTATCCATTGTTGAGAGTAGTCTGGTTGACCAGTAGCGGGATTGATTTGGACTTGTTGCTGCACAATAACAAATAAAGATATAACAGTTGTCATTTGAAAGACCTAGAAGTCGGTCACTCGATGGTAAGTGGTCACAGTGTTCATTGACAGTGCCTAACTAAGAAATATTAACCATCACTAAAGATAAAGAAAATATACATGTCTCAATATGCAACTAATATCTCAAATAGATAATTAAGATGTTGAAACGGATATCAGTCTCGTGAAAAACACCAAAAACAAGTAAAATGAACTTAAAGAAGACATTTCAACATTATTTATAATCTGTGCCAGATGTATACCTGTGGCTGGTGCTGTTGTTGGTGGTGCCAGTGCGGGTTGTATCCCCAGGCAGGTGGACCGGGAGCGGGCGCAGCTCCGTAGTAATCTCCGCCGTTACCGTTGTTACCACTGCCGCCACCGTTACCGCCGTTCCCGTTATCGGGCATAAAGTTGACCGGCTGTTATCGATAAGGTTAATTAATTAATTTTAAATTAATATAATCATGGTTAAGATGAGAAAAATGCGAAGAATTTATACTAGGTGATATGTTTTACGAATAGAAAACTCTATACAATATTTACAGGATTGTATAATTTATAAGAAAATAAAAAAATATATAATTAATCCTCACCGTCCCAACTTTCTCCATGATGATCCGCTTACAATGCTCGACCGCCTCCGGGTGTCCGCGTATGTAGAAAGTGCGATTGTTACGGTCGTTGTTCTGCGTCCGACGATCCAGCTCGCAGTGCGCGCCAGACTGAGCGTTGATTTGTTTAATAACATCGCCACCTACACGGGGGTCATAAACATTTTAAAATGATAATTAAACGATATAACATTACAGCCTTATTAAAAAAAATAAGAATTTGGCTATACTTAAAAAAATATATGTTAATTACTACTGACCATTACAACCACGAGTAGAAAAAAGCCAAAAAAGAACATTTTTTTTTTATATCTTTATTTAATTAAGGGGCTTATATTTAAAAAAAAAAAAAAGAACATAGGACATCAAATTGACGCAATATCATTGGTCAGTGGTTGAATAATTTGATTAAGGATTAGATAAGAAACTGTTATCGTAACTTGGGAAATAAAATTACAGTGAATATAAGTAGCTAAGCTAAGAATAGTGTCGTATGAATAAAGATATAAGCCAAACGCATAGTCACGGGAGCGCTAGTTACCGCGTCCGATGATGAGGCCGCACTTGATGTTGGAGACGGTGAAGGTGACGCGGATCTCCTGGCCCTGCTCGGGCCACTGCTGGAAGTCCCGCTCGCCGCCGTTGCGCTGAGCGCCGCCGCGCCCGCGCCCCGACCGGATCGCCAACTGCGGAGGCAGCTGGGATGACCGTAACTTGCCATCGATTATGTCGCTTCACAACTCGCATTGCTACCGACCACTTACGTGGGGTGGTGGAACGGGGTCCGCCACTCCACGTAAGTGGTGAGACGACTCGAGACGCCGATTCGAACGACGGTCTTTATTCAGTAAATATAACAAGATTAACAAAATTTTTTACTACAATTTACTAATCTAGCGTGCAAAAAAACCTGTTGAAAGATAAGGACATTTTGTGTGAATTTTTACGAAAATTTTAATTTTTATGTAATGCATACTATCCATACAACTATAGCTCGATGATTTTCTCGGTTTATATAAGTTTTTTGACTTATTAACAATCTTAAATAGGGACAATTTGTAACTACCTACAAAATTTTATATGACTTCTGATATAAAAGACTTTTGATCAGTCTTTGATGAGCGAATCGTAACTAGCGCTTTAAATTTGGTCACTGATTGACCGGTTGATTGACAATAGCGTCATCAAATAAAATAAATTCTATAAAAAATAGATTAATTTCTTTAGTAAAATAAAGCATTAAATAATAGATCTGACTGATAAGAAAACTCAAAACGCATTATCATGATCAATTAAATTTCGTATAATCATTTGAAAGATAAGAAAATATAACAACTTAGGCGATTTATATCAGTGTTTAGTTCATTAGGAAGAACAGACCTTCTTTCACTTTACACAGAAATTATTCAAAATCCATCAAGTAAGCCATTAGGAACACACCATTAAAAGCTTTAAATATAGAACAAAACATAATGTCTGCTAACTATGCTAAATTATCATATAATTACTTAAAATATAATACATTTCTAGTGAAACGTATAAAGGAATTCCGCTTAGAAGCTTATAAACGGTTTCCAAATATCCCACAATTGATATGTGATACTTACATTTACACTTGCAATTAAATCTTCAATCATCTGTCTTGCCTGTTCCACTTGATGAGGTTTGCCTTGTAAGTAGCACCTGTTTTGTTAAAATAAATATATTAATAAAAAGTTTAAATAAAGTTTATCAATTAACAGTAAAGTATTTAAAAAAAGAACTTTTTCATATTTTCTTTATTATATTAAAGGTAATATTATAATAGTCATCATTATGATGACATTTAAAGGAAATTTAATTTCGAAAGTATAAAAAGCGGCTAAAAATTAACCATTTCCTATATTGAGTTGTCATTAAGTTATTCATTATGACTTTAATTTTGTAAACTAAATAGGTTTTATTTTGAATTTATTTAAAGTTTAATGCATTACTATGAAGTGCAAAAGTAAAGTGAGTTAGATAGAGACTTAAAAGACATAATTTGATTTGAATATTCAATCCTTTACCTCTTATCTCCAGGTCCATCATCTCTCTCTTGGTGAAACTGAACCCTGCAGCCGGTTTCTGCCTGAATTTTCTTAATCATGTCACCACCTCTTCCGATCACCACACCCACTGCCACTTTTGGTACTAAGACCTAATTAAACAATAGTTTATCATTACTATTATGAATAGTAAGATATTTCTCTTGTATATTGACATTAAATATATTATTTTTCCTATCTTTATATGTATACAATACAAATCTTCTTTATGTATGAATGTATAGTATTTATAGTATATGTATATATTTATTTCCCATGATCTTGTTCTATGAATGTAGCCATACCATTAAAATAACTTTATTTTATATTATATTTTTAAATTGTATAAGTCTGTCTATAATATATCTTCAAATATAACATTTGGGAGTTAGTAGGGACATGCCTCAGTGGAATTGGTAGCAAGTCCGTTGCCCTGCTCCTGCTGGTAGCCTCCGTCGTCGTAAGATCGTGGACCGCCACCGCCCTGCTGCATGTCTTTGTCCGCCAGCAGCTCAAACACAAGCTGCTTCGCGTGCTCCACCTTCGACGGATCTCCGGATATACGAAGGGGTTTCTCCTAAAACAGAATTTGTATCAATTTTATTCAAAAAAATATTCAGCAATATATATTAAAACTAAAATTCTCGTTAATATAATAATTTAACATCAAAATAGATAAGCCATTAGTATTGTATGGCCTTATATATAAACATTGTACAGCAGTTGTTTAGGTAAACTATTACACTCTTTCTTTCATAATTGATTTTACATTTAATAGAAAAGGACAACAACATTGTTCTTTGAAACAACATTTGTTTAACTAACTCACATATTCAGTATTAGGTCCGTCTTGTATGACCACCATCTTGGCACCAGACTGCTCCTGCAGTTGCTTTATGGTCTTACCATTCTTGCCAATGATCAAACCAACTTTAGGGCCGGGCAGCATTATTTCTTCCTGTTGATGAGTAACATGGTATTAATCTATACTAATATTATAAATGCGAAAGTAACTCTGTCTGTCTGTTGTTATATCACGGTCAAACCACTGACCAGATAAATAAACAAATCACCTGATGACCAATGAAATGAAACCAATGAAAAACGTGACAACTAGTATAAGATAATAAGTAAGTTGCTGGTAAAAATTTGAATGAAAATCATTCAATGTTAACCGCATATTTATTTTTTATCGTCATTGTTATCAAATGACAACATTATACATTTTATTAATGAAAATTGATATTTAGGTTAAGTTATTAATTACTTATAAGTAATTACGGATTTTGTGCCTTTCATAGAAGTGATGTGAGTCATACCCTTGTATAGTATTTGAGATATTCAATTCGTAATTGTATATATTTATCCAAAGGATCAAATACTTCTTCAACTTACAATAAATTTTAATTTAACCAATTAAAAATAAAGATACACTTGATTGAGTTTTTCTTATCTTTTGGAATTATTTGAAATTATTTTATGTACTGACCGTGACTGCAAGACCACCACCACCACCACCACCACCTCCCCTGTTCATGGGTGGCATTCCACCACCTGGATTGTCTTGATGCTGTGGAGCGTTTTCACGACCGCGGTGATTGACGATCTGGTTAACTAGTTCCCTGTGTGGAATGTTTAAACTTCATAGCAACAGTAAAACGTTTCGAAACTGAGGCCAGTTTCTCATTTTTATTATAAATTATTATTTAATAATTTATGAGAATGCATGTATTATTTGTAAGTTAATATGATAGAAATTAAGAAAGTGTTATTGTTAACATAATACAGCCTATATGTCATGTCCCACTGATCCACTGAAGCCTTTTTTTTTCTTAGACAAGAAGGTGATAAATGATTATACAATTTTAATTTTTTTTTTTACAAATAATTTAGTACGCTTTTTATTACGTAATAAATTCGACATTTCCTTTTGATTATGATTTTAAAAATTATAGTATAAATGTTGTTTTAGATAAAGTTAATTAATGTTAAGTAAAATGGTTAGGATTTTATTTATTTATTAATTGCAGTACACATTTTAAAATACTTATCGTTCACTTAATGTCATATAATGTATATTTAAAGTGTTATTTTAATAAATGATATATGAATGAAATAATTTCATGTTAGTATTAAAACTATCCATACTTAGCCCTCGTGATGGCCTCTCGGGAGCCCGTGAGCGTGCACAGTCGGTCCGGCTGTCCGCCCGAGTCTGGGGCCATCTGTATCTTGCAGCCCGACTCTGCTTGTAAACGAGTTATCTGCTCGCCACCACGTCCTATGACTGTCAAATAATTTATCATTAAAATAAAATCTTGAATGGCAACATTCAACTTGTGCCGCTCGTACATTCCCCCATTGTGTGTTATATGTTTTATATCATATTAATAACGCAAGATATGGCAGAATTTCGCTGTTCAATTAAAACTCTATTTGAAATTGCTATTTCTCGTGTGCTTTCACACCTTAATATTTATTGTTGAGACACATTCACGTCTCGAATGAACTGCTTCGTTGGTTTAATGGCTTCGCTTATCTGTGCTGTTATAATAAATTCTTAGTAACAGCCTGGAGTTTTGAACTCTGCAGTGTCTACACTCCCCTACACTCCCATCAGTATATGTTAGTACACATACCTACTTGTGCACGAACACAAATTCCACACAGTTAGCTAATATCTTTTGAGAATTACCGCTGATATAATCATCAATTCTTAATGGACTGAACATAAATAATTAACTTAGTCGGCTCTGAAGGTCAGATTACAATTTACATTTTTTTTTTATTAAGACGAGTTAAATACTTAGAGTACTTCTATAATTGGCTATGTTACACTTCAAACATAGCATAACGATCAATATAAAGGTCACGACTTTACAGGAAATATTTACCCCATAAAATATAACCTATAAATGTTCAACCTATATAACCTAAAAGTAATGAGGTCATTAAAACCATAAAAATTTTATATGGACTTTTAAGTATAATCTTGATGTTTTAGATTTAGTATATTGTTTAAACTTATATGTATATACTTAAGTATGTTATTTGATAATTTGTGGATACAATTTTTTTTAAACTTAATTCTTATGATAGAATTATTTACATTTTAGTACCAAATTTTTAACACTGGACTTTTTAACAGGGCAAAAGGAACCAAACACGAAAGTCAGAACAAAATAATAACAGAGGTATGGAAAATAAATTAATGTCTTTATAAATATTTTTATTAATTTTTACTAGGACATCTGACTTTGACGGATTATATAATATATGGATATTAGTAGTGACACTATCAGTTCGGAGGTATGATATTATTCCTAATATATAAGAAAATATAAGAACTCTTTTTTTTTATTCATACCAAGATAAATTATAACCATCTTTAATTTAATTCCAGAGCTGGATTGAGGAGATCTAATTAGAGTTTACCAACTCACTGCTTTAGTATCACATTACCTAAGCATTAATTATTTATCATATGTACTTACTCAGTCCGACCATTTTATCCGGAACCCTGATGTACTCATTAATGGTCTGATCAGGCATCATGTTTGGAGGGGCAGAGGGCGGCGCGGGTGTCGCCGACACGTTCGCGATGCGCGTCGCAACCGCTGTCGCCGTTACACTACCAAAACAAAACAGATATAAATTTATACAGACTCAAGATCTCTAAGATATTCACTCACATAAGGTAAACTGAATAGTTTCTATCCGATTGGTTTGTTGCTCTAGAACAGCTTGACAATGTCTCGCTTTCTTCAATATGACTTACTCCTAAAGCTATACACAAAAGTATAGCTCAACTTAACACTTTAATAGTTCAACAGATTAAACGCCACCAAATATAAAAACCCCTACTTCGACTCTGGTTCCCCCACTCCTAACAATCAGAGGGACCACCAATCATAACACTTTGTATAAGTAGAAAATAAATGTATTATTTGCAATACTTCCCCAGAACACTTATAGTTTAATTTTGAACTTCAATATATATACTCTGTAATGCAACAAATTTAAATAAATCATGTTGTGTACTTTACGGACAAATTAGAAAGCAACATTTCATATAAAATCTATTCAATATAATTATGTCTGCAAAGATGTTGTAAATATAGTTTAATGTAAACAAATTTAAACTTGCAATTCTTCGAAGACATTAAATATGAAATTTAATGCTTAAATTTCATTTATGTGTTAACTCATCATGATTTCTGGTACATTTTTTCGAACTATGCATTGTTGTTATTGATGGTTCAAATAGTGCATTCAATGAGTATATGACTTCAGTACCAGATATTAGCAAATATTTTAATTGTCAGTTGAGTACAATATACATTATTTTTAAATGAAGCAGTTGGTTTCAAATATTTAATTATATTTTCTTAATAAAAGTTCATTAATAAAAAAACCAGATCAACCCAACTAAATATTTGTAATTACATCAGGTTTTTTTCAATTTATTAGAAAATGTAATATTATTATTTTTAAATTTAATATTTGTTTTATACAAGTGTCACAATCCATAACCACATTATTTTAAAGTCTACTGTTTAATAAAACTGTTCAAATATATTCCTATTGTGTATACTTGTAACTGTATTTAAGTTCAAAACATTGAAATTCATTTAGATATAAAACAGTTTACTACTCCACCAACCTTTTGAACTAACGTATTATGTGCTTGTGCATTAACACTCGCTCACTCACTTTTCAAAATGGAATATGACAATACAAAGTATTGCTCTTTGGCAGTAGAATATATTATGATAGTTTGTATTTGTAACTATCCAGATAGGTTTACACAAAGCTATAATAGGTTACAAGTTGTGGAATGCGTTCATTTACAATGTTTTTTCTGGCTTTCATTTGTGCCAAAAAGGCACAGATTTTTTCGCCAATGTCATGTGAGATGGAGAAGACACGGTAGAGATTGATTGGTGCAGTCGAGATTACAGGCTCAATTTAATTCTAAAGGCATAATAGTAGGTTCATTTACATTGCACATTTCTAATCAATATATGCATATTATCATATACATAAAATAACAAATGTCTGATATAATTTGGTGTTAAATATATTATATAATACTTTAAGCCTTTTTTTTCAACATGATAAAAGATCTTATGATTTATTGTATAATGGAACATGTCAATTGTACAACAAGAGGTTTCTAATTAAACTATTTCTTAATGAAAATGTTAATATAGATAATTCGGTTATCTTTTTAAGTTTATATAGTAATCATAAATGCAAATCTTGTTGTGATATAAATTACTAATATTGTAATATCAATAACATGTTACAATCATGTAAAGTATACATAACTAAGGTTGTTCTGTTGTATTATATGCCCAGTTTTTATTTTATAAGGTAATTATTAACCTATTCAAAATAATTTCTATTTTTTTTACTATTTTTAAAAAAGCTGCTTTTTTTTTTTGATAATTTTTAATGCACTTATGAATTATAACAAAATGCGCGGGAATCTAATTTTATTAAATAATAAACACAATTTGGTTGAAATATACCTCATTTGCTGTGGCGGTTGTGGTTGCTGTTGTTGAATTGGATATGAAGGCTCAATTGACGCTTGTTTTTTTGGAATTGGCTCTGGTCCTTCTTCCAATGATCTTTTACTGCCGCTACCTTCAATTTTAGCTGCAACCTACAAATAGTGGTTAAATACGTATGAGAATGTCCTTTATAACTTAACAATCACTTCATGGTACAGTTAATAAAACGTACGCAACGCCTAAAAAGTAGGTTAGCACTGCAAGGAATTATAATGTTTAACAAGTACAATTTATCAAAAAGGGGGTAGATTATGCGGTACTTTATTCTGTTTTACGGAGGTAAATTAAAAATATTAACGAGTAATAAAAGCATAGTGTCAAAGTATAACGATTATGCAGATAATGGATATCCGCTCACCAATCTAGCACGTTGTACAGCAGCCGCAAATCCCACCGGTTTGCTATTGTTTTGAAGCGTAGCCATAGAAGAATAATCACTCATGTTTAAATTAAAGCAACCATTCAACCGCGCAATGAGGCAGCCATTAAAACGGATCAAAAGATCCAAAAAATATATCACTGTTGTCTCACAAACTAGGAGAGAAGACGCGGACCATAAACAAAAGAAGTATTTTATAGATGTTGTCAAAAATGTCATTTACAAATTATAATATACAATTGACCAATCCTGTTACAGCACAAACATAACTATGGAATGCTATTGGTTGAGCGCTATAAGCGTCTTATTAAAAATCGCACACTATATTATTTGCAAAACTATATCTAATTTATTAGATAAATAGTCTTTACCTAACTTCACAAGATTTTTATTTCAAAATCTTGATAGCTTTTAATTAAAAGAGAAAGCTTACATGTAGTGTGACGTTATAAAAAAACATTTTAATATTGTCTATGGTAGGCGGCGTTTCGATTGTACATTTTCGAAAACGTTAAACAAAACTCTTATAAATTAAATTATATATTATTTTAAAAATATAAATAATATCTTGGTAAAATATAAATGTTAAAAAAAATAGAGTTACAATTGACTTTAATTTTTTTTTATTTTAAAATATATTTTTAAGTCTTTAAAAGGTTATATTTCGAAAAGTAATTTTTATTTATATACATAATAGAATAATATCTACTTAATTTTAGTGAAATTCATTAATATTATGTAATAAAAGTTAAAAATATATATTTACATTGAACGTAACAAAACGCAAACTTTTTTTTCTATGTTGTGGGTGCGTGCATTTGTGTTGTCCGGTGTTTGAAGACGCTTGGAATTCGCTTTCAATTTCTTCATAGGAAAAATGTCGGGTGATACCGATAAAGCAAAAATCAGTGACAATCAGGTATAGTTGTGAAAAATGTATTTATATTAATTTTCTTTATATTAATGTGCATCTAATAAGGACTAATTGAGCTGTGAAGTGATGTTATTTCCGTGTTATATCACTAATGTTTGCCTGCGTCTCAACATGGCTGACAGAACGTTCGCTTCCCGCTAAACGCGGGAACTACGCCACGGAGGGTTGTGATATTAGTCAATATATCGCATTTAAAACTGTGAATGCGGTCTTAATCAGTTATCGAAACTGATTCTAATGGGATAATTTTCAATATTTCGCATATTTCGCACCCCCGCCCCTTTGCATTTCATTGCAGGGCCTTTGTTAAATGTGCACGATATAATATGACATTGATAGGAAATCCGCATGACCTTGATATTTTGTTTCTTGCGAAATTTCTATTCAAATGTATCGTAATATGATGTTATTCCACTGAACCGTCGCTTCGCGCCTACTTATTTACGCTGCGAACGCGACGGGCGATGTAAATAAAACCAAAGAACCCAGTCTGGGGCCTTTATTGGTGACCTCCTTAGTTTTTCTAGTCGATTTTTTTTGCGTCTTGTAATTTTTCATGTGCGCAAATGTGAAATATCGTATCATTTTCGTACATTTTTGACTTTACAAAATGATTTGACCTTAAAATTATATTAATATTTTGGGCAATATCGGTGCATAGTTGTTATGTACACGGCTCTATGTATACGACATAGACAATACGGTAGTAAGTATTTGTGTATTGAACTATGTGCCTTAAGAGTAACAACTTAGAGTGTATAATTGCTTGACGCGTTGAAGAGTTGACGCTAGTAGGAATATGGTGTACATTTCGAATTGATTGCGAGGTAAATTTTCTGTACATTTTCTATATTTCGTGATATTTTGAAAAACATGAAATATAACTTAATTTTGAATATCAAATCATTTTTTTAACATAGAATTGATGTCAGAATACAATTAATCATTATGTGATTACATTAAAAATAAATCATAAAAAAAAGTTGCCTGTTAATTAGGTTTATACTTAGCGTTAAATAATATATTTTTTCATACAAATTCATCATGCACTACATGCACCTGCACTTATGTTAGTTTCAATGGTAATTATTGTCAGTTGAAAACTTTAAAATGTTATCTTTCTGTACCAAAGTATTCAAAAAATATATCATTAAATATACTTGTAATGTTTCATGTCATCAAGTACTCAAAGAAAAATAGAATATATACCAAATTTAAACTTATTATGTATGTAGACATATACAATTATATATTACATATACTTTTTGTATAAATGATTAAAATTAATCTATGCCGTTAAAGTTTTGTAGTATTGTATTGAAAAATTTAATAATAAAAATATTTTTTTTTATTTTATACTAAACTACACAATATTGCATGATAATTTCTATAAGAAATTGAAATTTGCAATCCCTATTTTTGTGATAGTTTAATGAAGATTAACGTAAATTAATATTGTTTAAAACTTCTAACACAGGATGAAGACAAGAAATCTGGTGCAGGCGATGGCCAGACAACAGAAGATGAATCCTCACAGGATTCTAAGGGTGAGTCGCTGACAATCGCTGACTGCCAAGAGCCGGAGGTCCAAGGTAACACCGATGTAGATCACGAGGACAAGCAGCAAGGTCAGCCATGTTTGTATTGTCATCTACATCGTCACTAACCTGGGGCTTGACTCATGTGTTGCCAGTTGTAAAAATACAATTATTATATAGGGTATTTGACTTTTTATTATATATGTAAATAATCTTCATGCAATGTTGATTATTACTTAAAACAAATCTATTAAGATTAGTTGGAGTGACTGTTGTCTCCTGTATTATATGTCAATGTTTATATATTTTGTATATCACGCATATATTTTATGTATGTTCTTTTTAAATATAACATTTATTTTATATTTTTTTGTTATATGTTTTTACATAATTAGTCAAATACACTATAAAAAATTACATCATCATTAATTTTGTCTTTTTCATCTAAGTACATGTTATAACTACATAACATATCATTATTATTTAAAAAAGAAAAGTTTATTAATAATAAAAAAAAAAACATTTCATTCATCTTCTAATTGCCATAACAATAAAAACAATTTGTCTCATCGTTATTAATAGATCATTAGAAAAACGTTGACATATTTAATTATTTTTATTTACTGGAAACTACACGAAGTAAAAAATGTCTTTACTAATGTACCTAACCGATTATAAACTAAATCAATAATAAACAAAAAAACTTATACAAGAAGACGCAGCGCGTTCGGAAAAGATTTTAATAAATAACTCACTCGATTAAAATTTAGACTATTGAATAAAGATACAATTTGATATTATATTCTTACACACGACTTCATCCGGCTGAAATGATAATTTTAAATGTATTCGGTCGCAGCGCCACCTACCGGGTCCATTCGAAAACATCCATAGATACAAATACACACAAAAAAAATCATCCAAATCGGTCCAACTGCTTAGAAGTTCAGTCACATAAAGTTACAAACCGAATAAAAATAAATGAAGTATATCAAAAAAAGGTCAATTTTGATATATTTTTAAATGAGAGATTTTAACTAATATTTCTTCTATCTTCTTCTTTCGAATGTCAATCAATGATGACAGAACGAGAGAGAGTGATATAGATAATTGTTTTACTAAACACAGCTAAACGACGTGTATAAATAAGGTCGCTAATGTTTATTTTCCGTGTAAGGCATGTTTCATACTAACAAACTAATTTTATAACTGTATTTTTTATAACGAAGCAATCAAATATTTTACGTGATATTAGACTGGATATGTTTTAAAACATTTCGAAAACAACTAATTTAATAGAACTGAAATGCTATTGCTACCTTTTTCTCTCGTATGACGTAAAACAAAGATAGCGAAAAAGATTGTCTTGCGGTCATCAGTCCAACGGTCTGGTGGTGTGTGGTGTGATCTTATACCCAACCGCTGAATGGTCGTGTTTGCACATCTAATACGTTTATGGCCTTTCCCTAGGATATGTTGTCTATCGCTGTTGGTTTCTTTAAACTAAAACTCAATAAATTCGTAATTCAAAAAAATATATCAATATCTATTCGATAAGTAATCGGTCAATTCACAATCGAGTTTTACATCGATTTTCGAGTTTGTTATTGGAGATTAGCTCAAAAGTTCGAATGCGATACCTCATTATAAAAATTGTTTAATTAAATCGGTCGTGTTATAAACGCTTACAATATTTGATCTCCGCCTTATCGGTCAAGTTATTGTTGTTGCGCGGCTTATCAACGATCTTTTTATGTTTAGGTATATACATACGGCTCGTGACATTAGCGCAGGTTTTGGAGAAGTAACATAACAGACTCATAAGAGATTAAATAATTCGTATTCAATTATAATATGAAATACAAAGTGAGTTTTAATATTTGTATAATTTAAATATTACAAAAATAATATATATGAGTCCCAAAGATTTGTTATCTGTGTAGATATATGTAATGTATCTAATTTTATATGAAGAAAAATAACTTGGAACGAAACAATCATATTGTTCAAGAACATGAATTTCACGCTTGACACACGAATTGTCTATAACGCAAGCTACTTTAATAATAATATAATGTATACACTAAAACCTTTTCCGCGACACTCTGTATAATCTAGTATAAGTTTTTTGTATATTGGTTTAGTCGTTTTATTCAGTTGGGAAATACGAAGAAACGTCCTGCATTTATTTGTATTTTATAGCTATTTAATGTCGATTTATTTTTAAGGAAATTAATTTTTCAATGTTACAAAGAGTAATTTGAATTATTATGTTATGAATTTCAAACCGTCAATTAGAAGCGTTTAAAGTCCTTATGCGATTATATTCATAGAAACACGCCAGGTAATCGATAAAACATGACAAGATTAATAGAAAAGGATTGCGTACACTGGAATAAAGCGAAGCGAGAGATATCTGTAAAATTGTAGCTATATTTACCTTGCACTAAAGTTACCATTGGTATGCTCACACGTGTGTAAACGCAGGGATGTTAGGGATATACATATAGTTTCGGATCTGGATATGGATTACATATATGAAATTATTTCGGATAGTTCCCGTTACGGATATTAGATTACGGATTTAAGAAATTGTAGAGAATAAAATGCAAGATATTCATTTATCTTTATTTGTAGATTATTATTTAGTTTTAGGTAAAAAACTAAAATCTATAAAATTCAATTAACAAGTATAACAATAAAAAACGAAATTATAAATAATATATTTTTGTATCGGTTCCGTTACTTACTAACTAAATCATATCATAGGTAACAAAAAATCTAATCATAACGAGTTAAAAAACACCTTAATTAAAATTTGGAACACCATCTTAAAATAAATTTAAACAAATCCAATCATAATAACGACTTCTTTTTAGTTATTTATGTATTCTTTTGTTTTATTATGAATATATAAAATGACGTTTTGATTGGAGGCAAATAAACTGTGGTGTATACGCATTACTGGCCTTTCACTATAGTCGGGTGATAATTGAAGTTAGCACAATTTTCTCCGGCAACGTGAAATTCTTGTTTGTATATTTCAAATAATTTAATTTATCCTTAACTTTCACGTACATAAATGCAACGGATCTGTTATTCACAAAATAATGTTTTTAATACGTAATTATATTGAATAGAAAACATAATTGTTTACAAATTATAACTTTCTCTTAGTAGAATTCCGTCGTTATTTCAACGATATTTAATTGAGCAGAATTGTATGTATGTTTATTTTGGTATAAGTTCATAATCGAATCGGATAATTCTACTAAGTCTTAATGTTCGCAAAAACGCTGGAACGATTTGGATTAAATTTGGAGTATAGATGAGGGCTTATGGTTAATGAGTTGGTTACGTTATAAATAAATAAGGCGTATAAAAAAAATATTAAATTCAAAATGTCGTATACAACTTTTTTCATTTACCTGTAGATATATATATTCTATGAGAATAAACTCAAAACTAACCAACACGAGCGTGGATTGTCAGAGTTTGATATGCGACATTAATTACAATAATTGTGAATTTTGTAGGATACGTAGTATCAGAATGGCGTATCGCCGTCGGTTGTCAACACGTCATTAGTGAGATATGAAGTGAAATTGTTACTGAATCCCACCGCAGCACCTATAATATAATCTGTACTTTTGTTATATTATAAATGCGAAAGTAGCTCTGCCTCTCTGGTTCTTACGCTATCACGGCTGCACAACTGATTCGATTTTGATGAAATTTATTATGAACCTTGAAACCCAAGGACTATATATTTGTCACCCTTTGAGGGTGTTATTTTGCGGATACTTAGCCTAAAGACCTATAGTAAAAAAGTATTTTCGTCATTAACTGATTTCCGCGCCAGAAAATTTATAGTACGCAGTATAGTAGCAATTATAAGCAAATATTTGTTAAAAGGTGTGTGCGGATTGATACCAACCGGGGTAAGCGCGACTGAGTATTCATGTACAACTTGTGTTTATAATTGAAAATTTAATTTTATGTCAACACCTTCATTTATGACATCAAGTTAAAAATGTTTCATATCAAATACATCCAATACTTGTTAGCATTAACTCCGTATACGAGAAAGAGATAGCAATATTTAGCGCTATATATTTATATTTTTGTATAAAAGAATCTGCATAATCTAACTCTTTTTTTTTTAAATATCTATAGAACTCCTTTACCCACATATTGGGTAAGATAGAATAAAAAAAAAAACAAAAACTAAATTATTTCATACAAGTCTCAAAAGACAGGCTTAACTCTATCGGATATTATATATAACACATACGTTAAAAAATGTTTTTAAAAGAATACGATTCGTTTTTTCATTTTAATGTTGGTTACATTTCAATGTGCTTTTTCATATCGCTGGTTTTAACTTGCATCTTTTTCACTTGTACCCCTTAATCTTTTGTATGTTCTAGTTCATCGTTCAAAACGCTTATAAGATTAGAAGTAAATTAAAAGATTTGTAATCGTTATCTTTAAATATAAAAGGCAACGTCTTAAGTCGCTCATTAAAGCAGCACAGCTTAACCTATAAAATGTTTAGTCTAAAGTACAAGGGTTTAGCGCGATTATGATTTTAAAGGGAGTTGAGCCTTCTCAATTTTTAACTTTATCCAAACAACTCGTACAAAGCTAAATAAACCAGAGGATGTACGTTGTATACCCTTTTGATAAACTTTTATACTTCTGTCTATATTTGTTTTAGACAAATGTGTCGCGATGAAAACACACTTGTACTCTTAAATTTCTGAACGAAGTTAAAAGAATATATAATCCGTAAAATTATAATTCAAACGTGTATCGATTGGGTTATAAGCAATTTATTTGTATAATGACTTGATTATAAACATTGGTTTAGATAAAAGGTATATTTTTTTATCCTTACGTAAGAATTATACGTTTAACCAGTATTTCGTGAACCGGTTTGCTGTGTACTTACCGTGTTACGTAATACATTTTTTAAATTGGTCGAAACAGTTTATTTATAAAATACGTACTTACTGAGTTTTTCTCGTTATATTATTACTTTTGATAACTTAGTACGATCCTTAATCACAAAAAGCAATTAACACGAAGATCATGACAACTAATAATTTTCATATCTGTTTAGCGTTTTGAATGACGAATAAGTACATAGGCTTCCTGAAGTTTGTTAAAAAAATTTATGAAAAATTATAATTTTACAAAAACTTTTGAGAGGTAACGTACTTTGTGGTTAGAGTTATGTGCAAGCCCCGCTGGGTAGGTACCATTCACTCATCATATACTCTACCGCCAATCAGCAAAACTTTGTATTCTTGTGTTCCGTTTTGAACCAGTCTAACTACAGGCACATGGGACATAACATTGTACCTTCGAGGCTCGTGTCGCAATGACGATTTAAGGAATGGTTAGTATTTCTTACCAGCAACAATAACTGTAGACGGACGGACTTAACATCATCGGCCTATGTGTTCGTTAACCTACCTATATCATAAAAATATAATTACATAAGATATCACTTGACAAACACTCAGTTCGTAAAGCCTTTGAAAATGTTCTCAAGTTACCAATATAAATATTTATTTGTCAAATTGTACTCAATGAAACGATAATTTGTATTATGAATTGTTATTGAAAGGACCAGAAGTTTGCGTAGAGATTACAATTTTCCTTAAAGTTGTTTGTAAAACGGAAGTATTTCATTCGTTTTCTATCAAATGACAGAAGATAAATAATCTCGAGTCTGACCACACGAACAGCCTCGCGTTTCACGGTCTTAGCGATATAATTAATGTAATAGTTGGTTGACAGCGCCACTAATAAGTATCTGTTAACAAACCTTGTATAACCAACCATAGAAATAAAAACACATGAAATGGTTTCATCTGGCAAATTAACCACCTGATGGTGTGGTCATCACCATCCCAAAGAATTTGGTATTGTAACATATAACCATCCCCTACAACCTCGAGAATTAAGGTGTTATTTTCCTTTTGTTGTGCAAAAAGCCTTATCAGCGATTACAAAGAATCCTGGATCCTGTTCAAAGAAGACAGGATTAACTAAGACAAATTGTTTTAATATATATTAGATTTAAATGAAAAAGTCGAATTTTGAATGTAATTTTTTGGAAAATAGGGTGTAGAGTTTGATGTATTTTCGTGTGCATACAGTTTTTGTCAGGATAGATATATTTGAAATAATACATGGATTATCTGCTCTGTGGTTATTATATACTAGGTACTCATTATTTAGTTAATAATGGTCGTATTGACAATGATACTGAACCTCAAGTCAAGAATCAATCGCAGGACTCCTAATAAATACTCCTAAATAATAAAGGTTCTTATGTCCGTGCTATAATTCTTTTTTTTTTTATCAAAACTCAGGTGACGCAAAGTCAACTACGGCAAATGGCAAAGAAGACGACGGGCCCGCTGATGACACTAAGGATGAAAAAGATGAAAAAACCGACGGAGACTTTAAAAAGGTTAGTTAATTTTGATAAACAGACCCGGAATCGAATCACATCTTCTGAGAGAAGGTAGTTGAAGTGAAGCGTGCTCAGAGAAAAAGAAACACCGATCAATTTTATCAGTTATTTTAATAAAGAAATTAATGTCATTGTTAAATTACACCAATGAAAAAATCAAGTATGTAAAATGTTGAGTCAATTTTGGGAAACTCAACTCATATTAAAATTATTTTTTTCAATTAGGTTTTCCTTGCTATCATAAATTTCGATAAAAATTCGCCCAAAACAGCTGCTGAATTTCGAGCTCACACGATATGGTTATACTGGTTATAATTATTTAATAAAAAGTTCAGGACGCCTTCCCAGCCATACGTGACATTTAATTATACTTTCTTTTTTAAGTAACGGTTTTTGCTATCTCAATGGTCAGTAACATTATACATAACAATAAATTCGTTTAAACCGTCCAAGCACTTATCTAATATATTTTTTACCGTAAGAAGCACAATTCGTAATATATTCGTTATTCAATGGCGCGACCGTTTCTACCCTCTTTGAATTTTATTAAGTTTCACTTCACGGGAATTTTGTTGATTAATTATTGCTCGGCAACACTTATTGATATGTCTGGAGCAATTAGTCGAGCTATCTATTTTTTTTTAAGTTTTAATGTCTATGATATAATGAACAGTATTGCTGCTTATGCATATGATGAGTTGGTGGTACCTAGACAGGCTTGCACAAAGCCCTGCCACCAAGTAAGATATATTCATATAGCTTAATCTACAGCAATTACAATAAAATTAAAAGCACCTTCAGTAATGACAAGGGACAGAAATGCATATATACTATGTCTAGAATAGGATGCGTTCTTCGTAAAATATACGATATTTTATTTTGACCTTGAAATGTTACATGATAATTGTAATAGCGAATGACTTTAATTTCTTGTAAACTATCTAAAACTGAAACTAGCCAAACCTGGACGATGCTACTGGGCGCCACCTACTGGTCCAATCTAAACCATCCAACCAAAAAAAAACATCGAAATCGGTCCAACCATTTACTATTATTTCAGTTACATACATACACACGTACAGAAGATTTATGTATATAAAAATCACTGGTGGTTTGTTCAAGTCCATTGTGGACACACCGATCAATTTTATCAGTTATGTTAATTGCTTAACATAACTGCATTGTATATTTGTGGTGAGGTTTTAAGTCAGTGGGCCAGTGTAAAGAGATTCATAATGTAAGACATTATGGCCTATTCCAATGGAAGTAGGAAAAAAGATAAACAAACCTTAGATTTACTTATTTCATGCGATTTGCTAATAACTCAGCTGTATTGTGCAATACTAAGAGTTTATGATTAATATAATTATTTATAATTCAACAGCTACACTTAAAAAATACCGATATCAATTTCGTTGACGTTCAAAACGCCATAATGATATGATATCGCGTCAATTTCTGTCAAATGTGTTTATCCCATCAAAAACATAAATGTAAAAATGAGAGCCAAGTTAAATATTATGATATATACCTTAGTTGTTGTTTTCAATGACAAAAGAAGTGAGATCTAAATTTGTGCCAAGTTAAGTAGTCCTTTCTGAAATTTATTTATAACTACATAAAATATCATTTCTTCTTATAACTTGGGGTAATATATTGTTGCCTAAGGTCTGACTTGGCTAGTTCTTATATGTTTATAAACACAAATTGTAGTTTGTGTTTAAAATAACAAATTATAACTCAGAACATCTAAGAAGAATGGAGGACAGCTCAGTATTGCTTAGTTAGTATTAACGTACATTAAGAGCTGCGATGGTCCAGTCACTAGAAAACATAAATCTTAACCAGATATTGCGAGTTCATATCCAGACAAGTACCATTAAATATTTGCGTGCTTAATTTGTGTTTATAATTCATTTGCAACAGGCTTAGAACTTACGAAGGCTATAATATAATTTGTATATGAGAACTAGCCAAGTCAGACCTTAGGCAACAATATATTACCCCAAGTTATAAGAAGAAATGATATTTTATGTAGTTATAAATAAATTTCAGAAAGGACTACTTAACTTGGCACAAATTTAGATCTCACTTCTTTTGTCATTGAAAACAACAACTAAGGTATATATCATAATATTTAACTTGGCTCTCATTTTTACATTTATGTTTTTGATGGGATATCACTACTTTTTGTATATAAATTATTAGTAGGTACTTATTAATAACAAAATTAATACCAAATGGTTTTTGTTAAGCTATTCTATTTTCTTATGTTTACGGGGTATAATTGTCTTTTTTTTTGATACATTCTTATTTTTCTTGTAGGTACCTCTTAAATGTTCGAGTGAATTGCCCATTCAGTGTCCGGATATTTTTTACGCGTTTTCTGTTTATACTTAATTTGCCCAAGTAGGGGGTGGTATAATGTGCGCAGACGGTTGTACTCTACAATAGAGCTCTCTTGTGTCTTGATTTGACTTGGACCTAAATTGATAAGATGTACTCCATCTAAGTTTTTAACTCTAGAGAGGCCAACGTAAGCCTGCTCTTTACTTAATATAGAGGAGTCTATGTCGAAAAGAGCACCGTCAAGGCGAAGGCCTTGTGATTTGTGTATAGTAGTACAATATGCTAAGCAAATAGAGAATTGTTTCCTTTGAACATATATGTACATTACTTAATATCTGTAACTTGGTTTGGCTTTTAGTTCGCAAATTAAATTATGTTTAAATTGAATTGTTATTTTACGTGCGCTATTGCTGTTGTCAACGTCCTCAATGTACTTTCTCTATTTTTTCATTGGACCCATTCACCAGTCCTTTGCTGACATCAGCATGCTCGCTCGATACTGTTCTTCCAAGCAATAAGGATCCCCGTTTGTAGCGCTAGAGTACAAACTTAAATCATTCCTGTTACGATATACATACTCTACTACAGTCTCACGAAACCTATTTTATTGTTGTATACTAGTATACTCAAACAAAAAATATGCAGTCGAATAGACTAAGCAGCTTCCATCGGAAGGCATTGAAATAATTCTTATGAGCGCGGTTGCCACTCGCTCAGACACGTCCGCGTTAAGGTTTAATCACAACGCTTCTAACCCGCTGCTTCGGCGTCACGTCGCGCGCCGTGTACCGAAATACCTATTATTATTATTTTTTAAAGTATATATATAGATTTTGCACCATTTATGTGCGCTAAATGCTAGTTAATAACGTAATAAATACCAAAGTCGGCTATACTAATAAGTAATAAAACGGAAATATTTGGATTTAAAAAACTTAAGGGTGGTTAAAAAACTTAATTCAACTTGTTATTATATATTCACGTGAAGACTTTAAAATCCACATTAAGACCGGCTGTCATAAGTTTTGATTGCTGGTTCTTACATCATTTTTTTTTATTACATTACAGTTATCACAGGAACTAAGTATATAAAGTGTTCCTAATAGACCCAATAAAATGAAAAATTATAATAAAATGATAAAAAATTACCAGTTTCAGATTTTTTTCTTTATATTGGCCTAATTATCTACCTGCATGCCAAATTTGAACTTTCTAGGTCACCTGGAAGTAGGTTATAGTTTTGATCTATAGGTCAGTCAGTGATAAAAATGACGATTTTTAGACGTTAATATCTAAATAACCATTTGAGATGCGTTTATGAAATTTGGAAAACATATGTATCTCGCGAGTCTCAATATATGAGCCACTCTGACACATTTATGTCAAATAGTTTTTGAGTTATGAGGAGGTCAAAAGTGGCTCCAAATGGTTCGTGTAATATTACACACGGTGCTGCACGCCAGTTCTGTTACTAGAACTTGGCTGACACGCTACCGCGTGTCTAGATTTGGCTTTTTTCCTGTTATGGTTGGAATAGAGTTTACGTCTTGTGGTACTGTCTACTGATTGTTTTTTTACAAAGTAAGCCTGCGCGGAGGTGATTGTCTCGTTCGAAGTGATATAGATTACCATCAAGTGGATCCTTGTGCTTGATCTGCCTTCCTGCTACTAATAAAAATACCTTGTGTTTGAAATGTTTATTACGATAGAAGTGTATTGTACAAAAAAGTGTGTGACGAGTTAGGCAGTACAGAAAATAGTAAAATGGTTATTTTTTTTTAATTAAAAATTATTTTAATTTCTCGAATTGTGAAACATCGTTAAAGAAAAGTAATGAATAAATTTTGAGTCGAATAAATAAAAACATAGTTTCGTTCAAAATCGGGAATAAAATATATATGTTTATCTAATTTTAATAATAATATATAGTAATGAGACTACGTGATAGTATACGCGCCACGTACAACCAAGGGAGTAGAGATCGGCGGTGGAGTGGGGCATGACGGCATAAGAGAGCGTCATTCCGTTTACCGTCACACCGTAAACCGTATTGTGTATAAACGTCAAACTATATAACTTGATTTATAAACCTTATAACGTATAAATAATGATAAATTATTATATGTAATATAATTAATAACATATATCTCCCGTAGTCGAATCGGAAAACGGTGTATGACTTTAAGAACATAGGATTGGCGGATAAATTATGTAATTGGTACATTAATTATGTTGTAGAAATTTTATTGCGCGTTTTCGTCAGTCATTCTTTATAGGTGAAGACTTCAATAGCGGTATGTAAAGATTCCTAAGCTAATGAAATTATACATGACCCATATAGTAAAACTGATAGTTGATATGACATTTCACAGTAGTAATTTTAAAAATGTCACTGAAATTGATAACATTACACTATAAATAAAATGTTTTTGAAGTTTATTTTTATTCCATACTAATAGTCAAAATGCTACGTGAAAATAGGTTAATTTAATTTATAAAAGTTACCACTTTCAAATTGAATATATACAGTGACGTTCGATTAATTCCATTTCACGCATGTTGTGTTCTGAAATAATTAAACTTATGGAATTGAAAAAATGTATTTTAATTCTCAAATGATAAATACTGTTTATAAAAGTAAAGCAAAGAAATTCCCGCACAGGCATGGTATTCTCTTCTGTCGAAAATAAACACAACATAAAATGTCTCGATAAAAAAAAAGAAATACAAACACATTTTTTATACAAAATTTCAATACGACGTATTTAAATTTTGTAAAAAAAATAATAATTCGTGTGCACAAGACTGTCACACAGGCAACCGGCCCTCCACTGCAATGCACCCTTGCTCCTTATTATTTGTACTTAATATCACGGCTATAGTATCGGGCATATTTATCGCGCTGCGTTGTCGCGATAGAAACTTGATGGCCGCATTTAGTTGTATACGAAAATTCTAGCAATTGACGAAGTACTTGCTTTCATTTTATCCCGGTGAATACTGCATATATTGAAATATCAGGAAAAAATTAAAATAATTCCAGTAGAATATATCTTATTAACTTGTTTAATGTAGCTAGTCTGCCTTTGTTTTCTTTAACTGAATAACAAAGTGCTGCCACTCGTATAAGCTTTGTTGCCACAGAATCCCCTCGATGTGCGTTCATTTAGTGACAACGGAGAAAAGATATTTTAGTTCGCCCGAATGATTCGCAATAGGGTGAACTTCTTGGTTAACACGCACTACGATATGGTTGTGCCACGCAAGAAAATTCAATAAAAATTATCTATCACGTTATTAGATATTATCACGTTATTAGAGATCTAGTACCTACCAAGTCCACCGAGCCAATATCAGAGTTTATACCTTCTTAACTTCACGTAATAACATTTTATTTCTATTTATTTTTACTGTCCCTAATTCGTATTAAGTATAACTAGTAAATTTATCCATTTAAGTATATCACGCATCTTTCGTAATAAAAATATTGTTTTAATGAAATTAACGTAATTATGATGATAATATGAGTTCGACCACCAGATATAAGAGCTAAGTCAAAAATTACAAAGGACATCTAGTGATGTACTTATAAACTAGGGATGTGAAAATCGAAAAAGAGGAAGCTATTTAAATATACTATAGATAATTCAACAAAAAATAGTCATGTTGCTATGTATTAGTATGTAAACAACTCTCGAGCTGTTGCTCGTCGCCGTCGTCAGCACGAGTCGATTGAACGTAATCGTACGAACGTCCTTAATTATGACACTTGGATTTGTGTATAATCATCGTGAAATCCAAATCACTGAGAATTTTAAAAATTAATAATCAACAAAAATACTTCTAGTCGCCGAAAACTTCTGGAGTAAAGTTAAATATTGTCTACACTTTTAAAATATTTTATTTTAATCTTGCCCCACTATAGACAGTAGTTAACTGGTATAACTATACTAACCTAACCTACCTATTTATAGTTTCATTAAAGCTAACTGTGGCCGAAAGTTCATGAAAGTTTAGACGAACCTATAAAGAATTTTCCTGTCCTTGTTATGACAATTGTTACCTTGATATTTTTCCAAATTAAAAAGGCAACAATATATTTTTGTTTTTTGTTAAACACTGGAATGCAATTTTAAAATAAATATGTTATATTTAAACTATGAAAACGTTACTTTAGGAAGAAAATGGTGAAACTCATGAGGAAAATGAGAAAGAAGATTTAAAAGAAAACGACAAAGCAGCTAAGAAAGTAGTTCCGAAAAAGAAACCCAAGAAAGAGGTAAGGATAATTTTTTTTTTATGTTCATTAGAATTAATATGAAGGAATTTTATTGATGAACTTTTTAAATTGGATGTTTGAGCGTTTTTTTTTTGGTTACAATTCGTCTCGTGCTCTGTGTTGGAGGACGACATCAAAGGAATACTTGCATGTTTCAAAAGAAATGTCATATGTATGTATGTATGTAGTTTATATTTCTGTGGCCTGATTCTTGAGTATATTTTTGAGTAAAATTTATTATAACATACCAACGATATTTCCCAAAAATTATAAAACAAATAATATCTGTGTATTTTTATTTGTATTATATTAATCTAAAATAAGAGTTACATATATATGGGCCTTTATTTATCATCGATTTAATTTACCACAGTGACAGGTCACAGATTTAATTGAAATATAATATTGAAGGGTGTCCCAAAAGTCGACGTCAAGCCGAAATTTCCTGACAGGTAATGCCACACCAGTTATCAGAAAAATTAAAAAAAAAATTTAAGTCATGTATTTTTGAAGTTATGGATTCAAATGATCGTCCTGAAGTAGTGCGAAAAATTAATTTTGAAAACTTGGTACGGTATAAAATGACATTTTCCTACAAGTTGGAGTGATCGGCACAGGGTTTAGGAACATAGGTTACATAAAGCACTATTCGGGATGACGTAAGAGAAAAAAAATTGGCAAAAAGTAAATATTTCTAACAACAGGAATGAAAAAACGGTCACATGGTGTACATTTTCTGGAATAAAAGAAAAATTTCCATAACTTCAAAAATACATGACTTAAATTTTTTTTTGTTAATTTTTTTGATGACTGGTGTGGCATTACCTGTCAGGAAATTTCGGCTTGACGTCGACCTACGGGACACCTGTATTTGACATGGTTTACAACAATTCCTATTAATACGTAGGCAGGCACTACGTATACAGGTTATCCGCGTCATATATCTTCTTATTTGTTTGATAGAAAAAAAAAAATATAAAAATAATTTTCACTTTTCTACATTATACAATGATTTATTATATTGTTATTTAAAACATTACGCCCTTAAGACATGTTTCGTTTTAATTCCGTCATCTATAGTAGAGTTTACTGAAGTTACAAATGATAAATCCTCGTAATAAACAAATAATAAATTAATTCAGTAATAACATATGATATAATCAGTAGGATGTAAAATGAAAACGGTATTACTTTTTTTTTTTGTAAAATGTTACGATACAATACAAATAAAAAAGATTCCTTTCTCTGATCTTACTAGTGACTCTTCCAAGACATCCTTTGGAAAGAGAAGGTAACATAAACGGCTAGGAAGTTACGGATGTTAAACAATTAGTGTAATCATTTTTGTTTCTATATAGGATACTGAGGAAGAAGAAGAGGACGAAGAAGAGGAAGAAGAGGAGGAGGACGAGGAAGGCGAGGAGGTTGACGAAGAAGAAGAGAAAAAACCAAAAGACAAGTAAGTGAATTTTAATTATTACTTAAATCCTATAGGTAGACAATAAGTTTTATTTTTTTCTTTGTGTGAATGTTGTGTACAGCTGTAATTGTCACTCATATCAGGTTCTAATTTTTTTCTCTTGTTTTATCTGTTATTTATAAGTGCTGAATATGTGTGATGTTGATGTACCTTTTAAATAAATAAATTAAACGATTGAAGTTTAATGTCGAATTTTTTGCTAATATTATGTATTCGTTTTAAATACATAATATTAAAGGGTTGTGCTTAGTAATCAGAACCTTATTATTTAAACAAACAAATAATTATTAAAGTACACTATATGGCTGTAAAATTTAATCAAATTTATAAATACATAGTGGTTATGTATTTATGTATTTATATAGATATTCTGTTGAATCCAAAATCGTTAACATATTCAGAATCTATTTTATTTGTGTTATAAATTAAAGTATGTTCATAGAGTAAAGAAACCAGTTAAGAAAGCTAAAGAAGGCGACGATGAAGGCGATGATGAGGAGGAGGGAGAAGAGGAGGGCGAGGAGGAGGAGGAAGAGGAAGAAGAAGAGGAGGAGGCACCTAAGCCCAAACCTAAGAGAGAGGTATATTACCCTATGTTAATTAATAACTATTTTTGACTTTACAATCCCTAGTACACTGTCCGGTTATTATAAAATCATGAACTGAAGTCATTTTGAATTTGAATAATTATTTAAAATAAACATTACGTAGTATTATAGTTTAAAAAACATCAAAACCTCTATAAATTAACCATTGCATAATGAATACACGTACTGTTATAAATTATTTTAAGATAATTAAAAATATCTGGATGTACGTTTTAACGCGATAAAACTCAAAAAAACGCAAATCGAACGCAATTACATGCCTGGAGGGATTCACAAGGTAGCTTTATTTGTAAATATAGTTCTATGTGAATTGGCTGATGGATGATAACTGTTGTGGATTTCGGGAAAAAACATGCTGACTGGGAATTTGTACTGGCTTGCGCCGCGGAAACCAATGTAATTATTATAATATTACGATATACATGGTTTTATGTAAACCCCTCATCTATCCGTGCGAAACTGAGAGGGGGTAAATTGCTTATAAATATTTTCTTTATCGTCATACATAATGCGTCATGCATAATCACTTGGTGAATTTCTGTGTATTTGCATAAAATTGTAATTAATATATATTCTTATTTATTTAGCCAACAGAACCTCCCGTTCCTCTGCCGGCCGGGAAGGGCATACCTCTTGGACACATCAGCAATGTCGAAGTTTCACTGTCACGGTTCAAAACTCAAGATCAGAAAATACTTCACCAGTATCTCTATGGGGTGAGTGTTATGTTAAATGTATTTAATTAATTAAAAATTAAACTAAAGACAAATTTAAACAAATATTTACGTTTTTATTCAAAGGAGTTTTATTTGTAAAGTTACTGTGTCTCTTGAATGAATTAAAATAGTAAAAGTTTTATGTATGATATATTACCGTAGGGTCTTATTAATATCATTAATGTATATAATAATATTGTTGTTTATAATAGGGTTCATAACGCATTTTGCTTTTTTTATGTTTTATTACTATTTCATCTATGGAAACAATTGAATCTAATTCTACTCATCATTTTAATTTTTGAAATATAAGAAATTTATTATATTGAGCAATTATTGAGATGAGAAAACTTATTAGTAATATAAATTTGTTAGGTCTTAGTAGTAGGTTTAGTTAGGTCTAGCGTTTACGGTAGAATAAAAATTTTAAATATGTAATTTATTACAGCAACTCTGTTTGGACCGCAACGTGAAACGCAACATAAAGAAGTTCAAAGGGTACGAGTGGGCCATCGGCTCCACGGAATACAAGGCTAAGCTCGAGGAGACGGCTAAGATGGAGCTCAAGCAACTCAGGACAATGTGTGAAATGCTCGACTTAGACAAAAAAGGTTCGCCTTAGTCAGCTCTTTATCGATCATCCATATCGTTTAATTACTCCCATCATAAGTAATCGTTATTTTTATATATACGCTAGGTTCGCTTAAAGGAAAAAAAAAGGTTTAAAAGTATGTACTTATCTACGTATTCCTATGGTTCGGCAGGCGGCGCGAGCGAGCTAGCAGCGCGCCTGGTGGGCTTTCTGCAGCAGCCCACCGCCAACTCGCCGCACGCGCGGGGCGTGGCGCGCGCGCCCGTGGCGGCGCAGCCCACCTCCGCGCCCGGCGGCCGCCCGCGCCGCTCCGCCGCCGTCAAGATACACAACAGAGGTACGCGCCACCCCCCCATACGCCACCGACTACGTGTCTAAGTCCACTCTGTGTCTACTATGATACCGTTTCGTCCCTAGGTTACTCGGACGAGGAGTACGAAACCGATCCAGAGACGAAGGTCAAGGGGCCGAAGCCGGCGAAGGATGGCTCGGAGGATTCCGATGTAAGTGTCACTAATTTTTCCCATTGCGATCCATATCTCTTGTCCGCTTGAGTTTTGATGTTTTTTATGGTCACAAACCAGTTGTGTTTTTTTATTAACAGTCCATTGTAATTTGATGATTATCTATTGCTAGTGCATGATAGGTTTATATTAAGCGCGTCCTTCACTATGCTTAAAATAAAATTACATTTCCATGAGTCATTCAAAGAACTTTCAATGGTATCTCGGACATGACCTATGATATAAGCAGGGCTCCTTCAACCCGAGCGGCTCGGAGGCGGACTCCGACTTCGACCCGGAGGCCGGCGAGGGCGCCAGCGGGCCGGGCCGCAAGCGTAAGAGCTCCGGACGACGTCGCTCCGCCGGCAAGCCGGGCAAGCGGGGAAGGAAGGGCAAAGGAAGGAAGGTAAAGGTGAGACACTCCACACATCACAACACACCACATGTCGATATTTTTTACATCTACACACATTGAATACAACACACACAAACTATGACATAACACCATTACTAACACTTTATTCTACAATACTTTAGACTTATTTCAGAGAATATAATTACTTAACAAACTCCAAAACACGCATGAATCATATGATGAAATAATCAATTAATTTTTAAAATAATTTGATATAATGTATTGTTACAATAGGGAGCAAGCAGAGGTCGCGGTCGGAAGGCAAAGTCGGAGAGTGACGATGAAAGCGACAAGTCTGAGAGTGAAAGCGAGGGAGAGTCCGGCAGTGACGCGGAAGAATCCGATGTAAGTTTATTTAATACGTATAATGTAATTTTAATTACATTATATTGTCTGGTTCTTGAGGTGCATAGTTGTAACAAATTCTCATTCTTAATTCCGGACTACGACTATTAGGTAGCTACGCACTAGAACAAATATACGGTAGAAACCCACCATATTATTAGACATAATGGATTTACTTATATTAGTTTTATATATGAAATAATTAACGATCAATGTTTTAGCAGGAGCCGAAGTCGAAGCGCGGGCGGCCGGCGGGCGCGGTGGGCAAGGGCCGCAAGGGCGCCGTGGCCAAAGCCAGCGCCAAGGCCACGCCCGCCAAGCGGAAAGCTCCCACGCCGCCAGGTGACGCCACTTACATTTAGTTCATTTGTTGTACTTGTGTTTTTAACTATCTGATTCAAGATAGATTCAAGTTTTTACACTCAATATGTCTATATAAACATCGTATTTATTTTTAAACGCGCATCACGCTAGAACTGCTGAATATTTTGAAATTTGTTCCATATATTTAAATTCAGCGTGTTTTTAGCTGAACATTTCTATATAAATGCTAGGAGTCATGGGATAAAGACTTATATACGGCTATTTAAATTTCATAGGTAAAAAGAAGGGTGGTGCCAAGCCAGTGGGTCGACCGGCCAAGAAGGGTAAGAAGGCGTCGTCTGAAGAATCCGGAGAGGGCAGTGAGGAAGAAGAGGAGGAGGAAGGTAGTGAGGAGGAGGAGAGCGGAGAGGAGTCTGATACGCCAGCGGACAAGAAGGCTAAACGGCCGCCTACTGTGAGCACTTAAGTTACTTTACTATCTCGTAATATACATGTTTACATGGCCTTCGATTTCTATAAACCCATACATACCGTTATCTAAGACTAAAATTATTTAGGACGAGGAGATTAAGAAGTACGTGAAGCAAATCCTCGAGGGAGCAAACCTCGAGCAGATCACGATGAAGACGGTGTGCAAGCAGGTGTACAGCCACTACCCGGACTTCGATCTCGCGCACAAGAAGGACTTTATCAAGGCAACAGTCAAATCGGTTAGTAAACAATCCACAGAGTAAAAAATAGCTTCATGTCCGTACAGTACAGTGTTCTTAATATTAGCCCGTTATATTTACGAAATTGTGGCATTTCGTAAAATTGTAACGTCACTAATAATATCACAGCTTTCACCCTGCGACATACATAATATAATCTCTATGTACATAAAGGATTTTTGATTTATATATATTTTATTTTTTATGAAATATGATCATTAGTTTCCTGTTCATTTAACAAAATTAAATATGTAAGAAATGACATATATTGGTTACCGAACTTAGTCTGTATGTTAGTTGGGAGTGTAATGTTGAGAAAAGTTTATCATTATGTGATTTACATAATTCGAAGTGAATACAACTCGTAAGTTGGACCGCGTTGACTTTTTTATTTAAAATGTTGATCTGGTAAGGCTAAAGAGTGTCGATGTAAGCCTACAGACATATCAGTTTCGGGACATCAGGTGCAAAATTGTCTACTTCAAGTAATAGTTCAATATACTTAACGAAGTATTATTATGGGTACTCTTAATTTGGGTACTCTCAGTATGACACTGGTGAACAATCCTTGTAATTCATTTCGATATTACCCATTAGATGAAGTATTTATCAAAGGAAGTTATATGGATATTAAAAAAATCGACCAGACATGACTTGTCATCGTGGATTGATAGAGAGTAGTATTTTTTCTGTTTAATTTTAACCAGCAAGAGCTTTTAGTTCGATCTTTTAAATTTTGCTAATTTTGCTGCGGCGATGGCATCTTATATAACTTCTTTTCCTGAATACTCCCCTATTTTAGCAGTCCCTAAATAAGTTAATCATTTAATACGTCGGTGAGTGTTATATCGATTTTGTCATTGGTACAAGTCATTGAACATGTGTTTTTTTTTTTTTTTTAAAATAGCCGTACGTATTTCGGTTAATAAGTATATTTCATTTGACTTTTATTTGAATTCACTTAACATATTTTTATCTATAAAATGAACAGGTAGCTATTACTTTTTCTATCATTTTGTAAAACATATTTTTTTTTTAATATTAAAACTATACAAGGTTTATTTTCATTTTTCTTAATGACGCGAAGTTGTAAAATTACTATGTATATGAAAAATTAATAGCGAAAATTTTAATCAATAAAAAATATAGGCTGTTTTTTATCTATATTATTAGGAAAATAATATGATTTGCGAAAATGATATTTGGAAATAATCGTTGCATGTCTTATTTTTTTAATTCGTTTATTTTTATTTGTTTTTCTTTTTGTTTGTTGCAGTGTATTTAAGATGTTTAGGAGTTAAGGGCGGAGTGTAGATGTCTACGTAGCATACCTATAGTTTATAAACGGACATAGTTATATATTATTACAATAATAATATATTATGAAAAAAAAAAATTAATTATCTGAAATGAAGTGGAATGGATAAACTCCCGCTTTTCTTTTCAAGGTAGAGATTTTATGCTTATTTATGCATGATTATTATTTTTAAATATATTTTGATGTTTTTTTTTTTATATCTATCTAAAATTATAAGAGCAAAGGTTTTGTAATTAACGTTATTAATTAATAAATAATAAATTTAAACCATATCGTTGATATCAAGTATTTGCATAATTTAATAAAAATATTTTTAATATTGTTAGATAATATTGTACATTATTTAAACTTATCTTAGATATGAACCAATATTGATACTAAAAAGACTCGACTCGATAAACACATATAACTATGAATCTACAAGCTTTGTTTCCGTCAACTTTTTAAATATTCAGCAACAGATTAATGCTGAATATTTTTGATTTCATTAATGTGTGAAGTTGTTGCAAGTAACCTTTGCTCATATAAGCTTTATTTTAAATATTTACGCTAGAAAATAAACGAGATGCACCTTCGTAACAAGATATTCGTTTGCTAAATCTTGGTACGTTTCCCTCATAAAAAACAAACATCAGCTTACCTATATGTTGCTGTCAGGTACCGTTAGTAAAAAATGCGATTTTGATCGTGCTAATTATAATGTCTCCTATAATGAGGGTTGCCAACTAAATACTTATTAACTTTATTTAAGCAAAAAAAAAAAACTTTTGTAGTTAGGGATAATTTACTTTTGTTTTATTATTTGTGTGGATAATAATAAAATAATAGTTGTCTTGTCTCATTTAGTTTCCTTGTATTTCTATTAACGTTGAAATAATGAATATTATCTGAATGGTACATTTGCTTTCAGCTCATATCATCGTGAGCGGTGACCTCGGCCGCAAACATTTAGCAAAGTAAGCTACACCACGTTAAGTTAGACTAATTGTGACCCGCGTCCCGCTGAGTCCCGCTGAGTCCCGCTGAGTCCCGCTGAGTCCCGCTCAGTCCCGCGGAGTCCCGCTGAGCTCACGGCGCGGTCCGTCTCATATTTGTGTTGTAGGCATCATTATATTTATTTTGATAAAACTTGTAGTGAATGTAAACAATTAATATTAAAATTATTATAACTAACCACACGTAGATGCTTATTGCAGTTACGTTTGAAGGAGATTTCACGTATGAATGTCGCCAAGGCTTAAAAATATTTAATTCTGAGAAGTTTGTTTACATTTTCAAACAAGTTATATTAAAATATAAACATAGACTAAGGATAATCCGCGAGACGCGAACTCGTTTCTTTTTTATTTAATCCACTGTTGTTTTGTGAACTATTTTTGTATACTTTGTTAATGAAGCTCGACTTATAATATATGGTTTGTACTTTATATAGTATTGTTTAACGGATGAGTACCGCGTCGGGACCACTGTTTCGTTTCTAGAGCTATTTAACTGTAATTTTCATATTTTTAAGCATCGAATATTGTACAAATTCAGCAAATCGATTCGGCTTCAACAGACATACGACTACGTAATTATTCGCCTAGTATCGTATCATCATAATGTAATTGTATGTCTGTGTATATTAAAAAGAGAATGTTGTTAATTGGTTTTAATGGTGTGGATTGTAAGATTATTTTTCTAATGTAGGCTGTAAACTATATTATTTGCAGTCGAAGCACTATCGCAAAACTTATTTAAGGTTTGGTTAAGTGTACTTTTAAGATGTGTAAATACACAGGACTGCACCGTTTGGGAACCGCGCTTCGCTAACATCGGATTAGGGTTATGATAAAGTAAAAATTATTCTTATACAAAACTTTTTGGTCTAGCCCCGGGTTGAAGCGGAACTTTAGATTTTTTTATACGTTCCGAGCACTTTATTTTTTAAATTTTTTTGATATAAAATGTTCCCTAAATTATATAACGCAGCTATAATTGTATAATGAAATAATTTAATTAACGATTTGTGCAATAATGTTAATCAACTTCTATTAAATATATAAAAAAATGTTCACAGCGCATCCGAGCTTATCAAAGTATAATTTTATACTTTTCGATTTGTAAAATTTTCATATAATTTTGTTTAATTTAAGGTGCTTAAATAGCATTTGATATATTTTCTCTATGTGTAACTTGTGGCCGAACTGTCGCTAAGTCCGTGGGTGAGCTAACATTCTAGGTTTAAATGGTCTGAACGCATCTAGACTTTGTCAATGCAACGCCTTCCCGTACGGAGACTGCGTAAGTCTGTTCGTAGTCTCTACAGTAACGCATTGCTCGTCGTATATCACTGCTATTAGTTTATTCTAATAGAATTATTATTGATTGGTTATGTTTTGTTCGCTCCACATAAAACTCTCGGTGCGTTCAAACCGATTAATTATAAGATAGTTTTAATCAACATTAAATGTGTATTTGTGAATTTTAACCTTATTTTTGGTTGTTTCTTTATATTGTGTAAATGGCTGAGATCAGTAGAGACGTAGTGACACGGAGTGATAGAGTGACTGGTTCCCCCTTTTACAATTGGAATATAGATAATAAAGCAAATAAAAGTTTGAAATGTCTGTATTTTTTCTTTTCTCTTTCCCATTTTCAGAACATTAATAAAGGTACAAGTGACATTTAATTTATGAATGCCAATTATAATCCAGAATATTTTGAAGTATGACTACGAGTAGTTTCAACTAACAGTAAATATAATTGTACTTTTAATTTTTTATATATTTTGATATTATTTAAATTTTTTATATATTTTGATTTCTTTTTTTAATAAATAAATAAAATCATATATTTTCCGTCTACGAAAGCACAAAAGCCATACGATCTATCGTATGATTGTGGCTTTTGTTGAATTTTATAAAACATGTAATACTGCTCTCACATCTGGGCAGTTGCTCGATAATACCAGCTTCTTCCATTTGACTGTTTTCAACGCAGAGCGGCTCGAATTATTGACGACCTAGCCCTCTGCGACCTGTTTAATCCTTTGGCTTTGTGTATAGATATTGGATTACTCTGCATCTTCTATTGAAATTTTGACGGGGAATGTTCCGAGGAATTGCTTGGATTAATCCTGGCTGCTGAATTTCACCTTTGGACATCGCATCAAAATTCCAAATTCCACCACATACCACCTAGATTGCGTGAGTACTAGAGTGCAGTCCGAAAATCCACAACAATGCGATTTCTAAGGCATTTTCTGCCACCCACAACTACTCTCTGGAACCAGTTTCGCTGGCGGTTTTTTCGAACCGAAACGACTTAGGAACCTTCAAGAAAAAAAGCGTTCACATTTCTAAAAAGCTATCAACGCACCTGTAAGCCCCCGGATTGCATCAATCCATGTTCATGGGGGGGTGTTAGTCACTGCATCAGGTGAGCCTCCTGCTCGATTGAAAATAAAAGAAGCTAACGACTAAGAAAGCCATTAGGTAGCAGTAATGATGACTTTCTCGAAATCCTACACATAACTACGCAATACCTACATTCGCGCATAAGAGATTAAAAGATATTTTGAATCTTCAAGTTATCCAAAACAATTTTTTACCTTTTCCCCGGTATCTGTATGGAAGGAATTGGTTCTGGGAGAATTTCATTGCAATTTGAATAGGTACATAAATAATAGATCAAATTTAATGTTTGAAATGTCTTGTTTAATGTTTCTTTCTTTTCATCTTCTCTCTACATTTATATAGGTACATAAATATACAAGTATCATACAATAGTACGTACAATGTTACCGTTTTAATACTCATTAGTTTTATTTAGTAAACTTTAGAGAGTAAACTGCCATTAAAAATGAATCTAGAATATTTTAAGTAAGGCTAAAATTATATTAAAATATTAGTAAGTACAATTTTATGTTTAAGTTAATATAGACATATAAAAATTAACACCTAAATGACTTCAGTTTTAATCATACTATACTATATTTAATTTAAAACAGAATTGTACATTTGAGAATCTCTTCCCGTTAAAACTAAATTTTATTTGAGCGTTTCTAATAATCTTTACATTATATAAAAACAGTCCAAGTTTGTTAGTATTAGGATAAAATTATTAGACCTAAATAAATCTTATATAAATATTAATGCAAAATAATAAATTTTTGCCACAACTTTTATCGATAATAATTAATTGATTATTAATGATCAGTTTACATTTAATTTACACGGCTTATATTTACTCGTATTTGAAAATATATTCCATTTATTCAGAAATGTTTGAGTTTAATTTAAACAACTTGAATCATAAATGCATTTTCACGGTGGTTAAATATTTTCTATATGATACAGATAAAAAATCATAATAATTGGCGCCAATATATTTTTTTCTCTATCATAGTTTAGTCTCAGGCTTAGGGCCCTGCTTCCTGAAGCCTCGTCTTCTTCTGTCGGGGCAGGCGTATACGTTTTCATTATACCGTTCGTCCTGTCTCATGTCCGGTCGGTACTGGAACCCATCGCCGTACGTCGGGGGCTGTATTTGCGAGGACGCTGAACAGTTGGAACGATTGTCGCTGTCATTATCAGCGCTGTCAACGTCACCTGAATAATATGAAATGAGATGTTAATTTTATGTGAATTTCAAGTTTCTTTATTTGAATACATTTTGAATATTTTTAAGGATGCAGATTTTTTATCTTTTTAATTCGTGTTTTGTTTATTATTATTTTTACCCAAAAAACTATTATTATTCATTATTTAAATTTGGTTAAGTTACATATTATGATTGTTGAAGATTAAAATGAACTTAGGAAGGAAGGAAATTAGGAATATTAGAATAATTAATATATTACCGTCACTGCTATTATTGCTAGGAACGTGCGCGTCCCGCAGTCGCGGTCTCCGCCTCCAGTAACGGAATTCGCGCGGGAGCGTGTACGAACGCGGCAAAGATATCTGAAGATTAAACATAATATTTATGTAAGTGCCGGACGTTAAAAACAAAATATTAAAGATTTAATAAAATACTATTGTCAATATTATATAGTGAATTCGGATGATAGGATTATATGCATATGTTTAGTGCACCCAGAACTTTTAGCTACGAAAGTAATTCTCCCTGTTGCCTCTTTACTTTTAAAACGGCCAACCGATTTACATTAAATTTGGCATGGAGATAGTTAATTCACCCCTTGAGACGGTAAAGTACTACGTATAGCACAGAAACAGGTGCAATACGTAAAGTTTTATAAATTATGCGCAGGTAAAGCCTTCAGCGGCTTCAATTACTTATGAGTTAAATGTTCTATATAGACATTCTAAACGTGCGAAGTCGGGACGGGTAGCTAGTCTATGTTGGAATATACAAAAATTCAAGCCTACCCCATTTCCCTTCAGTCTAAAATAAAAAGCCGCCGCTTCTTACCAACCAAGGGATGCAAGATGTTTTACCCCGTGCTAGTTGCACATGGTACATGTTATACACCCTGAACGCAGAAATATACTGATGTTCGGCGGAATAACTGCCGAGGGAGGGGGTGCGTGTGTGGGTGCGCACTAAGGCAACTGTCGAGAACAGGAGTCGCCACCGACCTGGCTGTCGATGTCGCTGGGCGGGCGCGGCGTGTCGCGCGCGCGCTCGCCCGACTCCGAGCCGCTGCTGGGCGCGCCGCCGCCCGCCGCGCCGCCCGCGCTGCCCGCGCCCCCCGCGCCGCCCGCGCCCAGCGCGCTCTCCTCCTTCTTGCGGTTGCTGCGCCGACACAGGCACACGCTCGGATTAGTATGGGTGAGTTAACAGATAAATAGCTGGTTACGTTACAATACGTTAAGATACAATCGATTTCGTCGAACTATTATCGACCGATAGTTCCGACCTCATTTTATCAATTCTAAAAACTTTAGTGGTAAAATTAAAATCACACCTTTTTGAAAAAAACCTCCAAACCAACATTTTTTATCACAAAATGATATTCAATAAATAAACGTAAAAGATTGTCCGGCGAGTAGGTATTATCAGAAACCGACAAAATTAAGAGATACTCTTCACATTAATGAACAAGAATCAAAAATAATAATTAAATTTATATATCCTGCATGAAAATTAAGCAATATTAACTTCAGATTGTTTGCCTTCTTGTGTTTTATAATAAGATCAATAAGATTCATTAATTAAATGCTAAATACAAAAACAAATATCAGGAGTAACTTACGAATATGGTCCACCCCAATTACAGCACACTTGTCTAGTACAGCCCTCTAAGTAATGCGGCGCCAGTAATATCTCCGGCGTCCTGCACCGCTGCATCTTCCTTAGCTGTTCCATCTTCTTGCCCCCCAGCCCCGGATAAGGGAACATCCTATCACAGTTTTGATTGTACTGGTTACAACTACCCACCTCATTGTAAATACCCCTTATGTTCTCCATACCCTGAACGTTTGCCAAACTCTGTAAGGCTGATACATATTCCTCTTTATTTTCACCAAATTTTCTGTACACACTTTGGCCGTTATCTTCGCAATATGCCGCAAAATCAGCAATGTTTTGTCTGTCGTCTGAATATATGTTTGAAGGATTCTGTGCTTGTAGTCTGGTATTATTCTGAGCTGCAGTTTCGTAATTATTCGTGCTCACATCCGGTAGATAGGTTCTTGGGCTACTGTTCAGAACATTTCTGGGACTCCGACAAACGTTCGAATCGTATTTCCTATTTTCGCTGATTGCTAAATAATTTGGAGACCTCAATGGAGCTCTGTTTACTTCGCTGCGAAGATTCGAAGGATTTTCGTAGAATGTTCTGGAATCTTGGTTGTACATGCTTTGGACGCGAATTTTTATATCAGCATTAGTATTTTCGTTATTTTGAAAGTTCGGGACGTTGTATTCTGGTTTTATTTCCGTGTATGTTGGGTAAAGGTTGCACGTGTGGGGTAAGACGGGGTAGTTTTGGTAGGAATGTGTCATTTCTATACTGGGCCATGCGGGTGGTTCTGCGTGCGTTTTAGCCCTGGGTATCGGCTGTCTTTGTAAGCTACTGTATATTTCTTCAGCGGCCACAGGGGTAGTTTTGGCTAATTTCCCTTGTTTTATTTCCTCTTCGATAACCCTGAGTTCGGCAAGTTGCTTTTGTTTCTTTTCTTGAAGTTTTTGCTGTATGTTCACACGGGACCCCACACTCGAACCTTCATTTTCTGATGAACCACCCTAAAAAGTATACTTTAATTTAGTATAAGGTAAATTACAAACGGAAGTTACAACCTAAAGTTTTATAAATCTAGTTATATATTTTTTTAATTCTATAATTTTTAAGGTTGAGCTGGAATTATTAACATTCTAAAGGCAATTTGACTGTTGCTCAAGGGTAACAATTGGTGGATCTGATGAAACTCTCATATAGTCAAAGGAATATCTCACGTGGTGGTGATGTGCAGGCAGCGGTCGACGCCAGAAGGCGGCGGGGGGCGCCGCGGGGGGTGCGGTAGGGGGCGCGGCGGGGGGCGGCACGAAGGAAGTCGGTTTCTTCTTCTTGCGGCATCCCGCTGCACTGTAACGCATACTCCGTTAGCAAAACATAATCCTCCTTACATCATCGAAAATTTACGACGACAAATCGATTCTTACCTATTATTCACTGGGTTAGAGAACCTACAATTAAATACACCCGGTATAGCAGCATTGTCTGCCTGGCTGGGTTTACCTAAAACAAAAATAAAATGTCAAATTATTTTAAAAAAGTTTAATTTTGAAAATGGAACATATTAAAATCTTTGAGTGTCTGATGTGTTACATACCGTTTTTGTTTTGCGATGAAGCATTTGTACTATTCGTTCCCTGTTGGTGCTCCCCTAACATGTAGCCAAGTCTTCGGACGTGAAAATATCTAAAAAAATAATTTACTTTTAAAACAGATTTGCTTGTAGGATATCGAACCACATCTGTGTACCTCGTACAATGTTTTCTTCTTCAATACTTTGATAGATTTGGTAGATTGTAAGATTGTTCTGTTTCTAGAAAGTTTATTGTTGTCTTGCTCGATGCGAAATAATTACATATAAGGTAAATAGCATGTTAAACTTGTCGTCAGCATTACCTATAATAGAGCATCATGAAGGCGAGGCCGGCCCCGGCGGCGGCGGCGGCTCCGGCTGCGGCGGCGGCGGGACGCAGCGCACCTCGCCACGACCACCACCACGCCGTCACCAGCACGCAATTCTCCACGCACATCACGCAGTAGAACACCACCTGGTCAAAAAGACCTATTTAGTTACGGAGGAGTATTTTACCCGGAGTCGGCTGAGAGTATTCATTTATATTTTATTTAGATCTCAGTAGCTGTAATCAAATGTCACCAAATTCACGCTTTTTGGAAACGTTCAACAGTATAGCTGGTGACGTTTGAAACTAAATCGTAAAAGTCTAATTTATATTACATGTAATTTGAAATATTTCGAGTGTAGTTCACACATAAAGTATTCACAGAGTTTATCTAGGAGAAATTCCACATTATAAATGGTTATACGCATTTGTAAGAAAATTTTACTTAGTATTGTACCCTGTGGAACACCCGTAGAGTAAACAATACGTTGTAAATTGTTTTTTTCTTCTTCTTTTCCCTGCCCATGTTCCAAACTATTTGGGGTCAGCACAGCTTCTTCTCCCTCCCATTCTCCTTTACTATTCGTCATCTGATTGTTCATATCCATATCACACACTCTATCTAAGCTTTCTTATTCCGTCCCTCTCCCTCTCCAACCCCTTACATATAAATAGTTTCCTTACCATTTTCTGTCTATGATTGTGTTCCTGCAGGTTGATATACGCGAACACGTACACGAAGGCGATTAGAGCTGAGAGGTACGCTTTACGCGGACGACTTATACGTTCGCCGTGGAACACGTTCTTTGGAGATATCAGCCACAAGAACATTGATACCCAGTGGAGACCTGATGAGAGTAATTTGTAAGATTACTGCTGTTTAAGGTTCGGTATCCACTAAGTCGGAATAGGTTGTTAACCAGTATGTATTAATACATCCACTTTATATACATATTAATATATTTTTTTCTGCCCACCACCAATATGATACGACTTTTTTAACAACCAAGTTGGAATTTTTAATAGATCAAGATTTTTTTTGACTAATGGGACTTACCTATAACTAAAAACACCCAATATTCATAGACTAGAGCGTAAACGCTGAGAGCACATATCCGAGCCGATACAGTTCCCAAACGCCATAAAAACTGAAAAAAAATAAAACAATGATAAAGGTACACAACCATTAATCCTTAACAAATTTTAGATTGGAACCTTGATTAGTCAACGAAGACAATTCAGTATAACGAAGACTATTAGAATTTAATTGTGCATGATGATAAAAATTAAAGTAGTTTATAAAATTACTTGTAATTCAGTGTACTGAATACATGTTTTAAGTACATACATTGTATGTACGAGAAGAAAAACGGTTTTTACGTCAAATAACTCATTCGAATTATATTTAGAAACGACTCAATATAAATACAACTACAAATTTTTGAAATGATGATTAACTTCGTAAACTACAAATTTAAATTTATTCAAAATATATTTTATTCAAGTAGGCTTCTACAAGCACTTTTGAGCCATAATTTTAAAGAACCGTGGTAAAATTAGAGCTACTACAGGTTTGGATGTAGGTTCTACTGGGAAGAATCGGCAAGAAACTCAGTAGTAACAGCATTTGCGATTCAGTACGCAAGACAGACTTGAAACATTTTAGCTTATAAGGCTGTGTATACATCACATACGAAAACTTGAATCTCAAAAAAAACCTTAACTCTTTAGGAACTTCAATTTTATTAGATTTTTCATCAACAAAGATTTTTTTCTTACTTGAAAGATAACTCCAAGCCAGGTGAGTACGAGACGGTGTACGTTCTGCAAGCGCACGTTCTTGCTGAAGCTGGCCAGCGCCCAGCACACGGAGAACAACGACAGCGAAGCAGATATCACGTTAAGTTCCGCGAATGCTTTATTCGCTGCAGACAAGTGGAATATTTTAAGCGAATGTAAAATAGGTTTAAACAACTGAGCTTTACGTACTTAATATTTTGTGATACTTCAATCGAGTTGAGTTGAAAATACATGATACTAATGGTAGATAATATTAAATTTGTGTTATAATCAGGGTCGGATCTACCATATGGCTTTTTTGGCTTCAGTCCAGGGCCCCGTGGATTCAAGGGGGCCCCAGCTAAGTCAAGTCAAGTCTAAAATAGACCATAATGTGAAAGAATCCGTAACTTGATTAAATTAAACAGATCGTATGATTAGCATCCCTGCGAGTCCTGCAATTAATCAAACCCATTCAATTAATTTAATTCAAGTCTACGTTCTGATATGTCTTAGGTAAGTTGTGTTAGCCCAGGGCTCCCTAAACTTACGGTCCGACCCTGGTTATAATTCACTTCGCATTTGCGTAGGGGAATAAATTTAATATCGACTCCTTAATACATACGAGTTAATCTACCCAATTTAAGTATTTTTTTGTGAATTAATAATATAAAATATTGATTTCCCTACATGATTAAAGGGCAATCATTCAAACAAACTTTCTTTTTATAATATAGTCAAACAAATAATCAAGTTATAAGATATAACTAAGATCTAAGTTACAAACCTGCAAGCCTACCTGATGGCTCATCGACTGTTGGCTCAGGAGTGATTCCAACCAACTCGTTGGTTGACTGCAAGTCTGCATCTTTAAGCAATATGTGGAGTTGCAATAGCAACATCGGCGCCGCCTCGCAAAACGCATGGACTAGACGTAACATACCTAAAAAAGACTATATTTCTTTAAATCTGGCAATGGTCCTGTGACTGTGAAAATTAAGTAAACAATTTTAAAGTGTTTAAAAAACACTTTGATAGGAAGGCACACAAGCCATTTGCTGAAACCATTGCTAGACCACTTAACGGGTAGATATGGTCACAATCTCACATGTCGACGCTCCTCTAATCGTGTGCCTGTAATTATACTGGCCTACAATTGGGGCCAGAATAGAAAAATATATTGTTTTTGCTGTTTTCTGGTAGAATAACTGGTGCTTACGCAAAGCTACTATAACTAAACAAAAAAGATAGCTAGCCCTATTTAACGCTCACGATGTATCCATAAGCCATTTGTATAGATAATACTTACAAAGATCGCGAACTTGATGTTTGACCCTCCGTAATTCTACCGGCACGAGAAGTCGCGCGTATCGCCACAGCACACCCATTTGTAAGCAATGCAGGACAATTGGTAGCCAGGGTGGCCGGTCTTTCCGGCCTTCACTTGCCCACCATACGTGAAGGTACCAGCGGAGGGATAGAACCTAAAAATAGATATGGTATTCATTATTTTTTTCTTGACGAGACAGCAATGACGATTTTGTTTTTCAGACGGTTATCTGTTTAGGTATGTATGTGTAAGTACGTAAACAATGCTACTTTAAAGACAAATCGAACAGTTTTTTTTTAACTCTTCTACACATACCTGTGATATTAATAGAGAAGTGACAACTATCGATATAGTTGCTGCAAAGGTACATTTATATCCTCGTTCTAGTAGTGCATAGCCCATCACTAGGTCGAACACGACGTCGCAAAAGTATCCGGCTAGGGATATCACGTTGAACAAAACGTCGCATAGAGGTAAAAACTCTGCCATTTTCTAACATGTCTTCTATTATCTTGATAAATCTTGCATTTCTGTTAAGAACAAATTTCGATAAATTATTGGTATAAAACAAAAATATTTGAATTTTAAATATAAATTTAAAAATTGTTATATTTGAGATAAAAAAATTGATATTTTTGTTTACAATAATAACATTTATTTCAAAAAGTAAAGCAACAATAATACGAATAAAACAATAAGAAATTACTGTTCTAGGTTAACAAATAGCTTATAATAATTTTATTAAATTAAAGGTTTTTATTCAATATATTTTAAAATATTTAATTTGATTTAAAATTAACAAACTTTTGCATATTTAATATTATATTAATCAAATATTTAAATGCATTCAATTGAACGTTTCCGTAATCTAACATTGACAGACGCGTCATCAACTTGACAGCAATTAGCAAACGTCAAAAAGCCTAGTGGTCAACTCGTACTTGTTTGCGGTTGAATTACATTTTTTTTTGTGATTTCATCATAATTATATTAATACATAATGTCCAATTATACAGATTTAGTAAGTAAAATAGGCAAAGATAGTTCTAGGGCAGCGTGCAAGAAGTGCGGTTATGCAGGACACTTAACGTTTCAATGCAGAAACTTTATCAAAGTAAGTATTTACAAACAAAGTTGTTGATAAACTTTAGAAGTTGTTATTTATCATAAATTTATGCTATTTGTAGTTGGACGCGATTTTAAACTTATAACAGATGCAATGGACGTTTTAGCATATTTTTATTTTGGCGAAATCATCATCATACATTATAATTAACAGAGTTTTTATACAAATAAAATAAATATTAACCGATAAAAATATTTAAAAATACTAAACAATCATTACTAAGTAATGTTACGTACGTAACATTAATATGTTTTTTTAACATTGTAATTCATATTTATGCAAGAGTAATAAAAGTTTTTAATTCAATACCCTATATTATTTCAGACAAATACTAGGTATTTATTACAGAATCATAGTTATCCTAGGTGCAAGATTGACATGTTAAGATTATAATTGAGTCTGAAGTTGAGATATCTGGCTTGCGCAACATTTATTACTTTTTATATTTATAGAAGTAGCATAACATGTGATGAAAAAATTCTAAATTGACTGCTAAGACCCTGTGGCATACTTTTGCATCGTAACAATGGGGTCGTAGTAATCTTTTTAAATTAAAAGTCTATTGGCTAGCAATATTCGAAACAAAGTACTTTTTTTTTGTTTAAAGATATAATCATGTAACACGACTTGTATAACAGGTGGATCCCAATAAAGAAATTGTCTTAGATGTAAGTAGTACAAGTAGCGACAGTGAGGAAGAGTATGCTACTCCTCTGCAAACATTAAGAGAAGCGGAATTAAGACAGAAGTTGCAAGAAAAGTTACAGAAGGCAAAAGAAAAAAAGAAGAGTAAAAAAAGGAAGAGATCTAGGTATCATTTGTTTGTACCCTTAACCCTTGCCGCACATGTTAGGTCACCGAATAAAATAAATTTGATACCCATCACAATCATAATTTTAGTGTAAAAAATATATGATAAACACTTTTTAATATAATAAAATATTTTATGTAATATAAGAGCCTAGCTGGCAGTGGTTAGAATGTGTGCATCTTAACCGATGACTATGAGCTGAATTCCAGGCAATTAGTAAGGAATTTCCATGTGTGTATTTATAGTTGATCATGTGCTTGGCGGTGAGGGAAAACAACCTGTATATGGCTAATTTAAATGAAATTCTCCCACGTTTATTCACCAAACTGCATTAGAGAAGGATGTTGATGAGGAAGAAAGTTTGGAGCTTATTCCAGCTCCAAACTTTCTCCTCAAAGGGAGACACAATCTTAGCCCAGCAGTGCGACATTATCAGTCTGCTACTTTTTGTTCTTTTTTTAATACACAATCCTAGCAACAATTACAAATGTTTACAATCATTTATTTTGGGATACTGTACACAACATTTTCTATATAAGTATTCTACTAAAATTATAAATACGAATGTTTGTGAGGGTCGATGGATCTTAATTACTCTTTTAGCCAAAAATTACCGAATGGATTTGGATGGTATTTAGAATAGATAAAGCTTATTACCTTGACTTAACGCATATGCTATGAAACACTTGCTCTGCGCCCCGTACACCCAGGTGTAACCATGAGTGGAAGCTAGTTATGTTTAAAGAATTAAACATTAACCTATTTATTAACTATTGTTGTGAGTTGATACTTAGACCTTATTTAAATGATAGTTCATTAATTGATTATAAAGTATTATTCCTCAAAACGGTATCATATTTTTCCAAAAATGCACAACCTACTATTTAATTCATATATTTAAGTTTCTATAACAAAGTCGCCAGAACAGATTGTTATATCTATAAAGTCGCCTTGGCACACATTCAAATTGCTAAATATCCAGTGTTTAAATGATGTACTGCAGTTTGATAATTTAATTTTGGAATTGTATTAGTGTGCAATAAAGATTTTTTTTCTTATAGATCATCAAGTACTTCCTCATCAAGTAGCAGCTCATCGTCCTCAGAGAGCAGTGATTCGGATAAAAAAAAGAGGAAACACAAGAAGAAAACAAAAAAGTCTAAAAAATCACATAAAAAAAGTAAAAAGTGATTAGACTATAAAAATAGGATTTCAACGTTTTAGCAATGTGTTTTAAGTGTTCAATAATGAATTGCCTTTGAATAAATGGATCTGTATTTTTTCAATTGTGTTTTATTTTTCATCCCATAATAAATTATGTAATTAAATAGCATCACTAGACATACATATAAATATCTTGTTTACTAAAAAAGTTTAGTATTTTTCAATTAAGCTTATACCAGAATGATTACAGATGTTTCGTTTGTTTTTTTTTTTTAAAGTTAACCCAGTCAAAAGTACCAAACTTCAAAGCATTCACTAATAAATAAGTGTGGTTTAAATGTTAATGATTTATAAATTCTATTAACTAACTAGTGATTCTAGCTTAAATCACTGAACTTAAGAATTACTATATTCAATTGTTTTCTACTAGTAATTTGTATAAGAAGATTTAATATTGATTAATGTAGTTGCAAAATTCAGTTTTCAATTTTGTATTTATCTATATAAGCAACGAATGACACGGGAGATCATTTAATATGTTTTTATTATCATAAATGACATACATATGTTTTAAAATTTAAAGTGTGAATAACAATTTGTCTGTTAACCCAGCACTACGTAACGTAAATAGAAAGTACGTGGTTAAAATGTTTTGTATACATTTTGTAAGTAAAGTAATTTAATAAACTACGAAACATCGTCAAATAATAAATAGAACAAGTCTATATGACAAATATTTCTTACCTGAATCACTCGAATTCCTTAAATTATGTAGAAAGTATGTACACAAATTTCACAGAGCCACTTTGACGCGTGGGATTAATGAAAATGCAATTAAACTGTTTAATTAACATTCAACTATATTAAATATATTTTTATTTGAGTAATACACTTTAAAAACTATGAAAAGCTCAATTATTTTGGTTAAGTTGTTAAAAAGTTTTAGTCAAGTTCACGTCAAAAGTTCACAGACTAGAGTTCCATCTAGCGGTCGGAATGCGTAACTCGTGAAAGCTCGATCGATTGTTTTGTTGCAAACATCAGTCACAACTCACAGGCCCAGCATGATTAGAATGAACGCACCCAGCTTAACAATTTGAATTCTTGCTAGACAGCGCGTCTTGAATCTTTTATGAGTTGAATATTATTCTTTTTTTGTTAAAAAATACTTTACCACGAGATCTTGATCCGTCATACGGCGTAACGGTTTTTTTGTATTCACCGTGCGTTGAGATCTAAGCGGAATAAATTTATTAGGTACATAAAAGGACATTTAATCACATTTAAATATGAATATTTACGAAGAAGGAGGATTATAAATAAACAAAATATATATCATACTTGTCACAATGTGTAAAACATGTGTTTAAGAGTCTCAAAAATCCTGGAAGAGCGAATTTTAACATTGTCGTCTCTTGTGCCAGCAGTTTAATCAACGATATTGGATCTTTCTTCATTTCAGACAAATTGCATATAGTGTTCTAAAAAATAAACAATTCAGGTATTTAATCCATTGGCTAAATTTAATTTTATGTTTTAAGTATTTACTTGCTCAGAGGAACTATTCTCCCTTATTCCTGCTTCCCCTTTCCTTCACAAGTCCACGCGTGCTGGTTCTCGATGTCACCGCCTAACTGTGACATCAATTCCATCGCGTACAAAGAAATTTGGCAACTCTTTTCTTTGTCGCACTTCCAAAACATGGAATTCTTTACCAGCGCACGTATTCCCCTCCTCTTATGACCTGGGTTCCTTCAAGCGAGGCGTGAAGAGGCATCTTGCGGGCCGGCAAGGCGGGGGCGGCTAGAGCAGATCACCTTTCCCAACTGCACTAGCCGTCGTCGCGTTTGGACTCTACTACCACTTACCATCAGGTGGAGCAGAGTCATTTGCCCTCCCGGGCAATAAAAAAAAAAAAAAAATTTACAACTATATTATACTACATAGAAAATGTACTGCCACGCTGACTATGTATGTGCTTATTAAGATTTTTTAATTTGTTTTCTGCATTATGTAGATTTATTTACGAGGCCTAAGTATAAAATTTATAATTATTGCAATAGCTATTTGTCAGAAAACTAATGCCTCTCGAGAGCCATGGCATGTGCTGCTTAAATTGATAATGTAATATAAAATAGTGTTGGGTTGAAAATTATGTATCAAACATTTCTGTTCACTACTGTATCTGTCTATCTACTTTAGTTTAGTGCGACCGTGAGAACCTGGACTAGTTTAAAAATAAATGTCAGGCTTCTAGTGCAGCGATTTTTAAAGTCCGTTCAAAGGAAACCCAGTTTTTTTAATATCAGATTAATCGCCAGATATGATATTTACGAGAATCTCATATCAGTATTAAATTATATATTTTTAAATTTAAACATATTATATATTAGAATTTGTACAAAATAAACAATGCAAAAATAAATTCATTTAGTGTTTCATGGCCTCTAGTGTTTTTACCTCTGTAAGATCTTCTATGTCAACTGTTTTCATTTCGAGCGATGTGACGAGGCTCTTAGTGATTATTTCACTTTGCACACTAACAAGTTTAACACATTGCTTGTAAGCTGTTTTGTTGTATTTACAATTTTTCTCTATCGATGTTGTTCCTTTGGTTACCTGTGAGAAAACGAAAAAAAAACTGTGTTCTGTCAAGGGTCAAAGTATATTTGAGAGTAAAATGTAAACTTTACCTTCTGCCAATGAATAAAAAAAAAACTTATTTTTAATTATTGAGCTTAACGTTATAAATACCCAAAATATAAAGCACAAAGGCACATCTTATATAGATCAATTCATTGTTTCTATTCTGATGAAACAAAAGTAATGTTAATCGTTTTTGACCACCGAACCACAGAAATAGTATAAAATTGTTTTTAGTGCCTAACAGATTGTTTTCTTTGATTCGTTTGCATAACAATGTCTAATGTCTTACACCGCCTTGCTACTAAGAATTTCATGATCCTAAAATACTTTTTATCGTCCTGTTTTTAACCCAAGACCTCAGATTTTTCAGCCTTATAATCTAGACACTCCAACCGATAATTATAACGGATAATCGAGTGAAAATTTATTGTCACATTTAAATAAGGTATATGTAGTCTATTAACGCTCACGAGCTCAACCAACTTTATCATTTCCGCAATTACCTCTTTAATATCTCGCAGAAGTGACATAGCATCTCTTTTATATGTTTCGAACAAGTTCAGTAAGAGATCTTTGGTAAAAAGGACAATATCCTTCTGCGTTGGAACTTCATAGGAACCAATGTTTGAAGGCTGTTCTTCGAAGCAGGTTTTATTCGAAATATGTTTCTTTTCGTTTTCAGACTTGGTGATATGTAAATACTTTAATGTAGTTGGTGCGCTCTAAAAATATATATAAAAATATTTTTTAAGCAGGTTGAACTTTCACTGGCTACTTTTAAAAGCAGATACCAGATTAATCTAGATTAAACCACTATTGTTAGTAAAGCTGTTTTCTTTGTTTAGATCACTGCAAATATATGATGCTCTAAAGTTTTAATCCATTTGGTTAAGCGAGTTCGCATAATTATATTAGACACACGTACGACATCTTTGTGTGTGATTTATCATGATTCGGAGGCTAAGCAAATATTAGTCCACAAAGTAATGAGCAATAATGCAATTGAGTGAAGAAAGTATCGTCACCACTTCAATACAAATTCGTTTATTTGACTCCTCAGATGTGTAGCTAAAAACTTTCGTTGTCATATTTGTGCAAATGACGCAAATATAATCAATAGCTCCTAGACTTTACACATTGCCGTGTTCGGACAAATATTCATCAACATTCTACATTTTATACGAGCTTGGTGTATGTCGTTAGTGCTAATCTGCCTAGTGACACTTGGTAAGTGATCGTTTATACGATCAGGAATACTTTATAGTGCGCAGTATGTTGGCGTTTCAATTTGTCACTAAACATTTGCTGCTTACACGGTTAGTGATCGACAAGCGCTTAGTGAATCGTGGTGAGGTGACTGACTTTCCACTAAGTAAATAGGATTGGCTTCTCTTCACCTGCACTGGTATTTTCACTAATATTAAGCACTTATTAAATAATATATAATATTAGACACATCAAAAAAATACAAATGAAAGATATCTACACTAAAGGTAATAACATGTCTGTGGAGATAATCGGTACAGCGGTTTAGGCCTGAAGGTGTAAATGACAGATTAACTTTAGCATATATTAAAGAGAATATATTGAAGTTGATATATACGCTGGATTAGTTCTTGTTTTTTTAATATGATTTTTTTTTAATTAAAATTAACATGAAAAAAAATATGTGTCTTTTATTTGTGCCAAAAAGGCAATTAAACTAAAAAAAATAAATTGTTGAATGTCATGTGGCAGATTTGAAATAATGAGATGCGATACACACAATTATCCAATAACTTACTGTACTTGTAGTTAAACTTAATGAGCTTGTACTTAAAATTGGACTGGATTTTATTTCCGTTACATTTTGTTGATTTGTCGTTGTTATGTCTGTTGTAGCCGTGTTATCATAAATACCGACATCGAAGCCTTGAAATAGTTCATAGTTGGTGAAACAATATCCACGTCTCAATTCAAAATAGATAACCAGCAGATCTGTTGAACCATTTTAAATTATTTTTAAGATGATATATATTGACTTGTAGCTCATTTGCAACGTTTAAAATTGAGATAAGTTTAATTTTAAAGTTAATTCCGAGCAGTACCAGCTACCAGGGCCGGCTTTAACCATCTAGGAGCTCCGGACTAGACATGCATTCGACGCTCTTTTATGGTCGGTCTGGGAAGGTTAAAGACGGCTCTTAAAAAACATGGAATGACTTTTCGAGTGTAATTGCAGTTTGATCGAGGACTAAAGGTTTGCCTAGGGTATTGAGTAGGTATGTAGGACGAGAGGCACGAGACTTCTAACCTCGGCATCCCCTCAAATTTGGTGCCCTAGGTCCTCGAACCATCGCGCATCTCCCTAACGCCGGCACTATCCGCTCCGATAGGGCAAGGTTTCTAAAGCTAAACCCCATAGTGGTCAATAAATATTTTTTTTAGTGTAAGGCTAGGTAGCAAACATTAAGAAAACTACACTACTAAGGTAACTGATCACATAGTAACGCACACTCATATTAAAAAACTAAAACACAATCTTATATTTCCGCACACACTCGAAATAATGTAATGTGAAACTAGTGCGAGGACTATGTCGGTATTTCATGTTCATATCGTGGCAGAGATTTTATCAAAAAGCAGATTTGAAAATGATACAATGATTATATTATTGATTTATTTAAGTAAAAGATAATTTAATTACGGGCTTATTATATTAAAATAATAATTATAATAATAGAAACATTTACATTCTAAGAAATTGATTCAATACTATCAAAGGGCTGCCAACCCCTCTTGAGATATTCCACCGTCAAACAACAATGTTTTTTATTGTTGTATTCCGGTTTGAGAAGTTAGTGAACCAGAGTTATTACACATTGATTGGATTGAGTAAAAGACGATATGGCTGGAAAGAATGTTACTTGTGAAATGACGTCAGACAGAGAAGTATGAAAGGAAAAGACATTCTGCGCCGACCCCAAACAAAATAAGATAAGGGATAAGGGTAGGCGGATGATGATATTAGCAGGACCATATCATGTCTTTATCAATTTTATTCATAATAAGTGTACTTTTTCTATATTACGAAGATATGCCATCATCATTTTCAAATAAGAGAAATATTTATCTTTAACAATATCATTAACAATGAGTTTTACAACCTTATTTCCTATTTTTTGTTCTGGCAAGCGCACCCAGCGGATGCGGGGCCTCTAAGCAATCTACACTGGCATGTGAACACAGCCCTGCACGTTAGGACATTAACTAACGAATATTTAAGATCTTTAGCGAGATAATATTACTTGAATCTACTATTTTTCTAATTCTCATTAGGATCATGCACGAATAATTATGATTGAAATTATGTTAATAATCTAACTATAAATAATAACTCACATGTATATATTTTGTCTCTGGTCATAATGCATTTGAATTTCATAGCTGTAGAGATGTTAGCATTAGCCGGTCTTGTGGAAATCCGTGGCGAATCAAAGGAGGCACGCTTTGCGGTATAACATGGTTACAACAAATCTAGCACCTTTGATTACTCGTATTACGTGTGCCAATAGAGAAATTATTCTTAAATAGTTATATTTTTAATGCATTAGGACCAACATAACAGTTTCGTTGTATGCCTTTTTATCTATTCTAATTACAAAATAATATTCAACGGCTTTACTTAGAAATGTTATTTGGAGGTAATTAGACAAATCATGCTGTCTTCTTTTTTCGAATGTCAAATCATTTATGACAGAAAGAGAAGTCAGTATTTAATTAGTGGTTGGGCTTTGTGCAAGCCCATCTAGGTAGGCACCACCCAGTCAGTAGATATTCTACCGACAAACAGCAGTACTAAGTATTGTTGAGTTCAGGTTTGAAGGGTGAGTGAGCCAGTGTTACTATATGCACAAGGAACTTAACATCTTATTTCCCAAGGCTAGTGGCGCATTGGCGATGTAAGTAATGGTTAATATTTCATACAGCGCCGTTGCCTATGGACGGTGGTATCCACTTAACAACAGGTGGCCCATTTGCTCGTCCGCCAACCTATACCATAAAAAAATTCCCCGTTAATCGACGTTTATAAGTACATCCGTTACTTTTTTAAACAATAACACTAAAATCTTCTAATAAATATGTTTGGAGCGATAAGTATCAAGGAGCTGCGTTATACGTAGCAATAGTTTATAAGAGTTTAGTCAACATCGCTCAGAACTTGATAAACTCTTGGTGATTATGTACTTTTGTAATTCAGCGGTTCCAAGTAATTTTAACCTACGTATCTGATATTTTATTAATATAATTTTTAATAATTTTTTGATAAAATATTTTATATTAAAAAGATTATTGAAATGAATACGTATACACGTACGTAAACTTCAAAGCATTTTTTTTTATCATTTGGATCGGGTGTTTTGTTTCCAAGGTTTAACGGGTATACAATAGTATCAGTTTACTTAATTATAACATAAAAAGTTGATAAATTAATTGGTCATCTGATATATATAACATACATATTAATTTTGTGTGTCTGTTCAAGCACGACACGAAGCGAAAGTGTACGTTGAAATTATCATCCCAGAGGTTTTAGTGGTTAAGATTCTTTGAAGATTTTTCCATTGATTAAAGGAATATTATTTAACAAGAGAACAATATAAATAACTTTTTATACTTATTAAATGAAGATTTCAATAATTTAATTCTTGCAATAAAGAGGTATTGCGAATGCAAAGCTAGACTACACGTTGTTATTTTATTAATAGTAGTTCGTTATATTTTTTTTAAGAAAATGGGAGGCGGGCAGCTTTATATTCCACCTAAGTAAGTAGTAAGTAGTTAACATCGCCATTAATGTTGATGGTTTTCAACCTTGAGTACTGAGTTGCTATTTATTTATTTAGACATAGTCCATATTTTAATTTTAGTATTACCACTGCTGGGATAAAGGCCTCCTTTCCCTTTGAGGAGAAGGAGAAGGCACGCGTTCTAGCCACTGAGCCGAGATGGCCGAGTGGTTAGAACGCGTGCATCTTAACCGATGATTTCGGGTTCAAAAACCAGGCAGGCACCACTGAAATTTCATGAGCTTAATTTGTGTTTATAATTCATCTTGTGCTCGGCGGTGAAGGAAAACATCGTGAGGAAACCTGCATGTGTCTAATTTCAACGAAATTCAGCCACATGTGTATTCCGCCAACCCGCATTGGAGCAGCGTGGTGGAATATGCTCCAAACCTTCTCTTAGTATTACATACCGTATAATTAATGTTAGTAAAAAGAAATTGTAATAAAAGCGAACAATAAAAACAGAAACAAACACAAAAACAATAATCGCCATTCTTAGACAGCATGTTGCCGTATCCAGTGGCGCGGTATTTCCTTTTATTCACATATAGATGCTGTCACGTCCACACATCAAACTTCTACTTAACAAAATAAAAAAAAAACCTTCAGCTCGACCCAGGTTTTGAAACTAAGACTTAGATACTTGCGAACATAACCTAGCTACATTATAGATGACTCACAGTAAATATTCGAAAGGGATCTGGTGGTGGGAGGATAGTGATATTTTTAATTCCGCTTTTTACCTTTAAAAGATTCCCGTCAGCAATCTACAAAATATTTGTTCGAAAAATAAATGTCACTGAGTTTCTTTTAACAAATGTTGCACTGATAGATTAAATCAAAAAGGAAATGTAACGCTTGTGTATTTAAGTTTTGACTTTGAATTTGTCTAACTAATGATAAGAGGTTAATTAGCGCGCCGAACGGCTCTTTTATTTATATTTCGTTTTTAATTAAATTTTTATTCTTTGCTTTAAAAAAAAACTAGGTTGAACGCAAATTTGTACTTCCAAACATTGAGATCTAAATTCTCACGATATTAATTGTTTTTAAAAGATTGGGTTGTCTATGTGATTTGATTAGTGATTCATTTAGTGTACTAAAACTTTTTTTTAAAATAAGTAGGTGGACGGGCGCCTTATATTAGGTGGTCACCACCGCCCATAGACATAAGCGCTGTTAGAAATATTAACCTGAAAACTGGAATACAACAATACAAAGTATTGCTGCTTGGCAGAAGAATATCTGATGAGTGGGTGATACCTACCCAGAAGGGTTTGTACAAAGCCCTACCACCGAGTAGGAGTCACGTGTGGTGTGTGTGCTGATATTCGCGTAAGTTTTCCTCCAAGCATGAACAAGAGATCAATTAAAACACCAAATCTTACAACTGAATATCTTTGTATTGCATTTCCTTTACATCTAAAATCTTACCTTAACATGTTTAATTTACGTAATTAAATAAGTAATTAAATAAGTATCTAACAGCAATTAACATTGGTATGATACTTAGATTAGGTACTATAACTTATTAGGAACTGTTGGAATCGATTTTACTTATAATTATTTTAAATTATTAAGCAGCGTAGATATATAAAATAATAAATACCTATTCACAGTTTAAATAATAGCCGAGAGTAACTGTATATACTGCGTTGCTAGATCGTGAGAACGACATTTTTAGTAAATAATAGCGTGAACAGTACTAATGCGAAATTTATAGAGATACGTCGGTCAAATGATTTAGGAATATAAACAAAAGATACCTTAGCTGCCTTAGGCCTATGACAGGTTCCCTGTACGTCACGAAAAATTAAAGAATAAACTATTTGATGTTATAATAATCAACAGTTACATTAATAGTTTAAATTATTAAAAATAAATAGCAAAAGTCAACTAAAAGTATTTCCTATGATTAAAAAATAGCATGTCCGAAGCACCCTAACTTCGCGCCAAAAAGTAAACCCAAGCCGCTTTGACAGGCGATCGCGGGCTTTTTTTTTTTAATGTACGTAGTACGCTGCAAGGTATTAATGCATTAGGCGGAACTGTCATACTTGTTAAAACTCGCCTCTAGATGGCGCTGCATGATACCAACTTTAATTGGTATGCATATAAGATACTCCCGGGTTTTTCAAATACATTTTTTTCGTGTTAATCTATTTTTGAATATGCGCCATAATTTCTTACTTGACGTTTATAAATAATTACCATAGCAACGGTGTTGTTTATTAAATCTTTACAATATTCGATAGCAATACAATTGCTACATTTCCAGCATTAAAACACCAGCTTATTACTATATAAAAATGGACAAACCCCTAAGCAAAGACGATATAGCAGCTATGGAGAACCAGCTGAAGGAAAGCGTGGAAAAGGATCGACATTATTGGAGGGTGAACGATGTTAAATGCGACGCTATTCATACAGCGAAGACGTATGAAGAATTCGCGTAAGGCAATTACTAAATTTGAAACGATGTAGAAACAGTTTTTACTAAGAAGGTAGACAAGTATGGGCCTGATAAGGTGTGTTTACTTCAGTCCATAGACAGTGGCTGTGTAAGATATATTAATGGTTCTTCGTGCCCAAATATGTTTCTATTGTGTCTATTGTGCCTTAAAACCAGAACGAAAAATACCTACTCAAAAATCAAAATTAAAATATACTTTATACAAATAGGCTTTTCCAAGTACTTTTGAATTGTCATTTAACAAACTATATTAAGTGAAGCTACCACCGGTTCCGAATGCAAATTCTACTGAGAAGAACCGGTAAGAAACTTAGACAACGACATACTATAACGACATACTATATATTGCTATTTTTCGCTTACATTCCAAGGTTCCAATTATCCAAATTTTATATCATATATAATATACGTTTTAAACATTTTATAACACACATTTTCAGGGATCGAGTGGCCGCTGCTCATTTACGCCCACTGGACAAAAGTGATTTCTCAAAAAAAGCTAAAAAGAGTTGGAATCAATACGCCACCAACGACACGGATTCAAAAGAATAATTTTGATTTAATAAAAATAGAATTCAAGATCAATAGTTTTAATATTACAAATCCAACAAATAAACCTAAAAATTTGATAATCGTATCTTAAATTAAACATACTGTTGTAATTATTTTGGTTAATATCACTATTTAATCTTGATGTGCCGTTCCAAATGCAGATGAATATTTCACGAATGAGATTGATCGGTGCGGTCGAACGGTAATTAATTTCAACAGCAACCAACCAATCAGCGATGACCATGATATGTCTAGCTTGCTAATACCCAATCATTTCAAAGATGGCTCAGTTGACAGTGTATGTTACTTCTCGCTGCGGTTTCTTTTTTAAAGTTTTTACAATATCATTTAATTTCTGTTCTTAGGATTTGACATGAGAATGATTATTTCGATCTTTGTATGTAAGCTTTCTCTCTTTGGATGATAGAATCGTCGATCGTTGCGATCCATTGGAACTAGAGGTTTATCGTACCAACCATACCTAAAATAAATTCCAAAGTTTTTTTAGATTTTATGCTTATATGTACTTTATAAAAATAATATGTTAAATAGATTTCGATTTTGAAATGGATTATTCTACATTTAGCTTTGGCATTTTTAAAGAGAAATCAAGATCATGACTATCTTCACCTGTGTAAGATATACATCAGGCCAAATATAGATAGTAAAGATAGTAGGTTAAAAATGGAGGATATGCAAAATATACGAACACTTGATTCTCGGTGGCCGGCGAGGGGTACTTGCTATGCGGTCCCTTAGCCCTTGTCTGAGCGACGTTATGATGGTAGTTATCAACTTTCTCAGTTTGTTCCTTCGATTCTGCTTTTAACTGATCATGGGCCGCATAGAATTTACCAGTTACCGGAATTGCTGAGGAGGAAAATATATCATTATAGTTATAATTATAATGTCTTAAAAAGCTGAGTAATTTTCTCATCGTGTAGACTCATGCTAATCAGCCAAAATCCAAGAATCCATTCTCAATCTCCTCCATGTTATATCTTTGGTTGTAAATTATTTGTATTATCATCCGAATTTCATTTACTTATGAATGTTTTCATCGGTACTACAGTTAAACTGGATTAAAAATCGTCTATTCAACCCTGTAACAGTAAGTGTGTGGAACTTTATCGGACGAATTTCGAAAATGATATTACAGTTGTCTTGTACTCTTAAGCAGAAGATACTAAAGATACTAAATAATGTATTACATATTTCAAAAATTACGAACTTTCATAAATAATGTCATCCTATAAAACCCCTTTAGGAGATGAATTTTGACAAATCCTTTCTAGTGATCATATACGTTCCATAAGGAATTTCGATGCAAAATATCATAATCAAATCAAAATCCAAACATACTTTATTCAAGTATTATTATTTTATTGTATTGTGTAAATTAATTAAAAAAATGTTTAAGTATATTTATAACTGTCATGTACTTACATCCGAAATTGGGTCTGTATATTTTATAGTTACGGAAGTGCTTGACTTCTCTATATATCATCTCATTTAGCATATGGATATCTATCGCCATCCGAGTCCCGAAAGTACATTTTACGTCTCTGCCCATTTTCTATAAATATTTAAAGAAGTAACGTATTTTTGTAACTTAACTTATAATGAATAATTTATATTTCTTGATTAATATATATACTTTACAAAAACTGTTACTTTATTTTCAATAAATATTATATGGTCGAATCGTGTTTAGATTTGGTTGTGACGCTGAAATTAAAGCGCGAAAATTTAAACAATCCTGAAAAAAATCCTTGTAATTATTAACAATGAACTCTAATGATATAAATTGCGAAAAATGTGTAAAAGATAACAGCGTAAGACTTAATAATTATTCAAAAATTTAGAATTGACATAGTTTATCATAAAATTGTCAATAACAAACTTGACAAATTGTGTCTTATTTGAATGTGTAATTTATTCATTTGAGGATGTAAGGCGCGATACGCTTTTCTTTTTCAAGGGTAATAAGAAAAAAAAAACAAATATAAGAATTTTTTATTATGACAATTTTCGATCAAAGTTTGATGCAAGTATAATGTTTATAATCTTTTTATAATAAAATAAATTAATATTGAGTATATTATTGTGATTTATTTATAAATATCATGGAAATAAAATTACGGTTTGTTCTATTCAAAAGGTGTTAAACTTCTTCGGATAAAGTTTAACTTGCTTTAAATACATATTTACACGAATATATACATAAAATCTATTTTCTTTCGATTAATATAAGTATCTTTGTTTGTATTACAACACTAGTTCAGTTCAGTGTAATACTTTTTTATTGAAATGTAAAAAGAATGGGGTTGCCGCTTAAATACTTTTTTCCTGTTCTATATCTGTTAGATGACGAATGAAACAAAATATTGACAATTGACAATTGAAATAAACTCAATTGACATTTTGAATGATGAATAACATAACATAATAATCTCGCTTGCGTTAGCTTTGGTTGACACACGTGTTAGTGAGATATCTGTGTTTTTCCAATAACTTTGTGTGATTCTTTCATTAATTTTCAGTGCAAATAGTTCGATTTTATGGTTTTTGGGTTTTACTAACATAATTCGGTTACGGTAAGTGTTATTTTTTAGGTTTTTTATTATAGATAAAGTATATTAGTTTAGTTACAGTAGTTAGTTTATAATGGATGTCGATCCTCCTCCTGAACCTCCCGATCCTGGGGGCTCAGAATTACAAACTGACCTCTCATCATCCTCCTCTCGCAAACGTTCCGGGGATAATTCCTCATGTTCTCTTGTTTCCTCCTCTAAGAAAACAGTAGTCCACCCTACTACCGCAAGTCCTTCTATTCAAACTGTGTATGTAAATCCATCCTTCATCGATGGCCCTAAAAGTTATACAGATGACGATAAAGGTCCCTTCATAGTTCACGTCTCTCGGGAAGTTGCTGATCCAGCTGCTGGTATTTCGATACGAGCCATTAAATTCGGACAGTTCTTACATAATCACAAGATTGGCTCAATTGTTAATGATGGTGTTAAAAATGTTGGTCGCAATAAAATAGAAATACAATTTTCATCAGCACAAGCGGCAAATAATTTTATTAAAAACCCAATATTAGATCTCTGCAAGTATAAGGCTAGTTTACCCACATATAACGTTACCAGAATGGGTCTAATAAAAGGCATACCAGTGGATTGGTCTATGGAGGATCTCTTGGAGTCAATTGAGCTCCCTCATGGATGTGGGGATATAATCAAATTGAGACGTCTAAACCGCAAGACTTTTAATGAAGGAGTTGTGTCCTGGATTCCAACTCAATCGGTTGTTATAACTTTTAAAGGTCAAACCCTTCCTGGTAAAATCTTTTCCTACCATACATCCCTCCCTGTCGAAACCTATAATCTCCCCACTATAATATGCTTGAACTGTTGTCGTTATGGCCACATTAAGACTCAGTGTAGATCCACTCCCAGGTGTTTTAAATGTTCCCAATCTCATACAGGTGAGTTGTGTGAGGTTGTTAAAGATAATGCTACATGCCTACACTGCTCTGGCAAACACTTTGCCACAGATAAAGATTGCCCGGAGTATTCGCGACAGCACTCTATTAAAATTGTAATGTCTCAGGATAATGTTTCTTACATGGAAGCTGCCTCTCGCTTTCCTAGTGTCCGTAGATCCTATGCAGAGGTAGCAAAAGAGTTGTTCTCTGTTCCCACGTACATCCCAACTAACCCTGGTCCTTCTAAGTCCACCCCCTGTCCTAGTAAATCATACAGACAAACCATTGTCCGCTCTCCCTCCCCTAGACTTCCTCAAGGGAAGGGGTATGATAAACATGCCCATCAAGCCATAGTTGGCAATTGCCCCTCCTCCTCTCCTAATGGTTGTGCCTTAAATGTTGCTAACCCGTCCCCTCCTAATAATAATCCTAACTTATTGGAACTACTCACAAAAATCCTCTTAAATATCCTCAGTACATGCAATGAAATCCCTTTACCGTCCAACGTTGCCAATGACCTAAATCAATTATTTAACATCCTCCACAATGGCCCCAATCAGATTCCTTCAATGGAACTGCAAAAGCGTCCGTCCTAAGAAACCTGAACTCCTCTCACTTATTAATTTGTATAAACCTGTCATTATTGCCATCTCTGAGACATGGTTGATTCCCGGTTCTCGATTTCGGATTCCGGGTTTCACCTGTTTGAGGGATGACAGAAGTGATGGGTATGCAGGTAGTGCCATCTTGATCAGGCACTCCATTCCCTTCTCCCAAATCCCCTTACCTCCTTTTAGCCAGCACATCAATGCTGTAGCTATAAAAGCCTTCAACATTTCCTTTTTATCTATTTACATTCCCCGTCCTACTCCTTCACTTGCTCCTGAGTTACATTCCATTTTATCTTCTCTCCCAAGCCCTGTTCTTGTTATGGGGGATTTTAATGCCCACCATACATTATGGGGTTCCTATTTCTGTGATGGATTTGCTCCCTTGTTGGTGGATATCGCTGATGATGTAAATTTTTGCATTCTCAATGATGGTTCGCCTACTCGTAGAGTTTATCCTAATCAGAATCCTAATTCTGCTGTTGATTTATCCCTAGCATCTCCCTCCCTATCCTCGCAAATATGTTGGAACATCCTTCCATCGACATTTGGAAGTGACCATTTCCCTATCCTTCTCTCATTAAACAACAGATCCATTGCTCCTACCAAATCATCCCCTCTCCTAAAATATAGACTTAAGAACGTTAACTGGTTAGCATATTCTAACTCTGTTGATGTCATGTTGAACTCCCTCCCTGATTTTGTAAATGGTGAAAATGCTGTTGCATACTACGAACTTTTCCTTAATATTATCAAATCCTCCGCTGATACCCATTTTCCACAAAAAAATATTAATAAAAAGATTTGTTTCTCCCCACCTTGGTGGGATGAAGAATGTAATGCCTTGGTCCAACAGAGATCTGAAGCCGAAGAGTCATATACTGCATCTATGACTACACAGAATTTCATCAAATATCAGCGTATAGATGCCAAAATTAAAAAACTATTTTCTAAAAAGAAAAAGCAGGGTTGGATCAATTTCTGTGAATCCCTTAGTCCTCGGTCTCCCCCTCAAACAGTTTGGAGAAATCTTAAGAGATTTCGCCGCTCCCTCAATTCAGAAAACCTAAACGCCTATAATCCGTCCGAATGGCTTAATGATTTTACTACCAAACTTGCTCCTCCCTTTGTACCATGCCAAGATAGTTTTATAAACTTTACTCCAACCTCAGTATCAGATGATATGGATAGTCCGTTTACACTCTCTGAGCTACACACAGCTCTAAATGGACTTAAGGACTCGTCACCAGGGGAAGATGGCGTGCCCTACTCCTTTATAATAAACCTCAGTGATAAAGCTAAATGCGTCTATCTGAATATAATTAATGCTTTTTTCTTAACAGGAATCGTCCCGGAATCTTGGAAGTCGCAAATTATTATTCCCATACTCAAACCAGGAAAAAGCCCTTTGGATCCAAATTCCTATAGACCCATTGCTTTATCGTCTACATTAGTGAAAGTTACTGAACATCTCCTAAAAAACCGTTTGGAATGGATAATGGAAAGCAGGAATATTCTCTCACCCTCTCAATTCGGCTTTCGAAAGGGTTTGAGCACTCTTGATAGTCTCAGCATTCTCACGACAGACATTCGAATAGCCTTCTCTAACGGAGAGTACCTTGTGGGTGTTTTTCTAGATATTTCTTCGGCATATGATAATGTTCTTCTTCCGGTACTCAGGCAGAAACTGCAACAGCTGAGTATCCCTCCGAGGATTACTCATTTCATATGTAATCTGCTATTTTGCAGATCAATTACAGTTAAACATCAAAATTGTATTCTCCCCCCCAGATTTGTCTGGAAAGGTCTCCCGCAAGGTTCAGTCCTCAGCCCTCTGCTTTACAGCATTTATACCCATGATCTCGAATTGTCTGTTAACAACTTTTGTAACATTCTTCAATATGCCGATGACATTGTTTTATATCTTAAATCTTCTTCTATTCAAAATTTAACTTTGCGATTAAACTCTGCTTTGCATTATCTTGACCTATGGCTCTCTGACCATGGCTTATCTTTATCAATAGATAAGACCCAGGCAGTTGTTTTTACTCGGAAAAGACTAATTCCTGATTACCTTTGACTTGGTTTGTGGGGATCAACGAATCAACTTTGTCAACAAGACGAAATTTCTAGGCATAATACTCGACAACAAACTGAACGGAATTTATCACTCTGAGCATATTATTAAAAAATGTGAAAAGGGCATTAACGTCCTTAGAGCAGTCTCAGGAGTCTGGTGGGGAGCTCACCCCTATTCTCTTAAACTACTGTACAATGCAATAGTTCGTAGTCATTTAGACTATGGACTGTTTGTCTTAGAACCCCTAAATAAAGCCGTTTCTGATAAGATTAATAAAATTCAATACAAATGTCTTAGAATAATTATAGGAGCTATGAAAACTTCTCCCACTAACGCTCTGCAAGTTGAATGTGTTGATCCTCCACTCCAACTGAGAAGACAATTTTTATGCGACCGTTTTGTGGTAAAATCATTACAGTTATCCTCTCATCCTCTCTGGTCCCGTTTAAGCGAATTGTCCCAACTCTGCGTTGGGGCGAACCCCAAAAGTCCATCCTTACTATTAGACAGTTTTTTAAAATTTACGAAACTCCCACATCCTATCTTAAGGTTCCAGTCAAATCCTCTTTTTTCCACTCCATTTAGAGCTCTAGTCTATAATCCATCTATTATCACAGATCTTGGTCTTATTAAAGGGGCCCCTGATTCAAATTCTAAATTTCAAAGATTTTTTAATCAAAATTGGTCAAATCATTTACTTATATTTACTGATGCCTCAAAACTATCCCCTGATAGCTGCGTCGGCTCAGCCTGTTGGATCCCTAAATTCAAAATTGTCCTTCAATTTAAATCCCCTCCTGAAACTTCCATCTTTTCTGGTGAAGCGATTGCGATTTTGGAAGCCATCCTTTTTGCCCACTCCCATGACCTCAGAAATACGGTAATTCTGACAGATTCTTTGAGTTGTCTGTTGGCAATTAAGGAAAATCCGTTTCGTAGTAGGCGAAAATTTTTTATCATCTTTAAGATCAGGGAGGCATTGTTTTCCTGTCATCAAAAAGGGCTGGAAATATCGCTTGTCTGGATACCAAGCCACTCTGGTATATCCGATAATGATGCAGCAGACTCGTTCGCTAGAGCTGCTATTACAACTGGCTCTCTTGAACATTTTAAAAATTCATCTCAGGACTTGTGTGCTCTAGCGAAAACTTATCTGGATAAATCCTGGAACTCTATTTGGAAAGTTTCATCAAAATCTAAAGGTAGATTTTACGCATCTCTACAACCAGATATTCCAAGGCGACCTTGGTTTTCTCTTCACAGGCAAGCTAATCGTTGGGTCACCACAACTATCTGCCGACTACGCCTTGGACATGCATGTACTCCCATACATCTTTGTAAAATTAGAGTCAGAGATCACTCTTTGTGTGAATGTGGCCTAGACGAAGGTTCCTTATCCCATATACTGTTTTCTTGCCCCAAACTCCTCCATCCCTTATATGACGTTCTCCCTCCTAAAGCTCCTCGCCCTATTAATGTTCAATGTTTGTTAATGTTTGTGTTCAGTCCATTTTGTAAATTTTTATGTAAATATATTGAGCGTAATAACATTAAGTTGTAAATATTTTTGTGTTTGTTCATATGTGTTATCTTAATAATAATTTATGTTTATCTAATTATTTATTATTGTGTTGTTTTAGGTTATGGGCTAACAGAGAGTCAACTTCTATTATGCCTTCAAATTAAATTAAGCCTGTAATCTCGACCGCACCGATCAATCTCCATCGTGTCTTCTCCATCGCACGTGACATTGGCGAAATAATCTGTGCCCTCTTGGCATAAATAAAAGCCAAAATTAAAAAAAAAAAAAAAAATAACATAATAACTTAAGACAATTATAGCGCGATTTAAAGAACTATTAACGCCATCTATTAACAACAAAATAAAGTAACTGTTTTATTAAAATAAATATGATGAAAATAAATATTATATTTATTTATGTTGTTGTAGGTATAAATTTATTATAGATATTTAGTGCCTGTAATCAACAGGTGAGGTAATTTTAATGGCTGTGTAATTAGCTTAGTTGCTCGCTGGGGAACAGATTAGTGTTAGATGAGAATGGATTTACCACAGATTACCTATAGTTAAAGCTGACTAGATTAAGCTTTTGATATAAAATTTGCAATTAAGACAAGGCTTAACCTTGCGTTATTTTCATTTATCTGTGGAAACAATTATTATGTTTAAACTTGCTTAATAATTGGAAAAACATTTGAGCTATTTAAAATAAATTCACAGGTAATTCAAATTTTTATACTTTTTTTAAATATAAGTTAATATACAATTTAAGAAAAGTTAATACATTGATCACATGAAACAATAAATATTTCTGCTATCAGCTATATGCTTGTGATTATCAAAAGAAATGGTTATTGATTTTATTATATGTATTAAATAAGGCTTAACAACTAGAGTACATACACAAATTCAATCACTAAAATACCATTAAACAATTTATTTTTTGTATATTATTCTAACTTAAACTTAAGAGCAAGTACAATATTATATAGGTACCTACGTATGCAGACATTTTTAAGGATTAAATATTAGAAGGTATTACTGGTACTATAACTTTGATTTATATCTGCATATATATACAAATTAATTTTTTTTACAATGTATTTTTGAGATAAAATATTTAAATGTATATATAATATAAATAATACGATATTTCTTTGCATTTTTTGAAAACGCTTAAAAAACAAATTGTCCTCCAAAACAGGTAAGCAATAGACGCGTATAAAAATGTAATAAATGAAGTCCTTCCAATGAAGATCCTTGGGAGGAATTTAAAAACGCTCCGTTCGGTATATCTGCCATTCTTGACGCGACCGCGACGCGCGTGAAGCACTTTAGAATTCTACCTTGGTGATTAGATGAGCGGTTTCCGTAGCGGCAAGCGATAAAAACAAAGCACATAATCGGCTTAAGTTTTCGTTATTAAATGTTCATATATATACGTACGCTTGAAATGCAATTAAAAATATTTTAATTTAGAAAATCTGAAAGTGCACGAATATTAGCGCTAATTAAATAGAAAAAAAATCCCATCCATTCTACTTATTTCCAAACCTCAAAATTTATCGAATACATATACACATATTTATTAGAGATTTACAGTACAAGTATTTTGATTTTTTATTAATCTTAATTAAATTAAATTGAATACGATGGCAAATTGCAATAGAGTACGTGAAAAATTTTTTTTAAGTTTATTCAATCAGTGATTTTTGTCGCAAGTAACTGAGTTTTTTATCTAACAGAGAGTCAACTTCTATTATGCCTTCAAATTAAATTAAGCCTGTAATCTCGACCGCACCGATCAATCTCCATCGTGTCTTCTCCATCGCACGTGACATTGGCGAAATAATCTGTGCCCTCTTGGCATAAATAAAAGCCAAAATTAAAAAAAAAAAAAAAAATAACATAATAACTTAAGACAATTATAGCGCGATTTAAAGAACTATTAACGCCATCTATTAACAACAAAATAAAGTAACTGTTTTATTAAAATAAATATGATGAAAATAAATATTATATTTATTTATGTTGTTGTAGGTATAAATTTATTATAGATATTTAGTGCCTGTAATCAACAGGTGAGGTAATTTTAATGGCTGTGTAATTAGCTTAGTTGCTCGCTGGGGAACAGATTAGTGTTAGATGAGAATGGATTTACCACAGATTACCTATAGTTAAAGCTGACTAGATTAAGCTTTTGATATAAAATTTGCAATTAAGACAAGGCTTAACCTTGCGTTATTTTCATTTATCTGTGGAAACAATTATTATGTTTAAACTTGCTTAATAATTGGAAAAACATTTGAGCTATTTAAAATAAATTCACAGGTAATTCAAATTTTTATACTTTTTTTAAATATAAGTTAATATACAATTTAAGAAAAGTTAATACATTGATCACATGAAACAATAAATATTTCTGCTATCAGCTATATGCTTGTGATTATCAAAAGAAATGGTTATTGATTTTATTATATGTATATAGTTGTTAATAATGCTTAACAACTAGAGTACATACACAAATTAAATCACTAAAATACCATTAAACAATTTATTTTTTGTATATTATACTAACTTAAGAGCAAGTACAATATTATATAGGTACCTACGTATGCAGACATTTTTAAGGATTAAATATTAGAAGGTATTACTGGTACTATAACTTGGATTTATATCTGCATATATATACAAATTAAATTTTTTTACAATGTATTTTTGAGATAAAATATTTAAATGTATATATAATATAAATAATACGATATTTCTTTGCATTTTTTGAAAACGCTTAAAAAACAAATTGTCCTCCAAAACAGGTAAGCAATAGACGCGTATAAAAATGTAATAAATGAAGTCCTTCCAATGAAGATCCTTGGGAGGAATTTAAAAACGCTCCGTTCGGTATATCTGCCATTCTTGACGCGACCGCGACGCGCGTGAAGTACTTTAGAATTCTACCTTGGTGATTAGATGAGCGGTTTCCGTAGCGGCAAGCGATAAAAACAAAGCACATAATCGGCTTAAGTTTTCGTTATTAAATGTTCATATATATACGTACGCTTGAAATGCAATTAAAAATATTTTAATTTAGAAAATCTGAAAGTGCACGAATATTAGCGCTAATTAAATAGAAAAAAAATCCCATCCATTCTACTTATTTCCAAACCTCAAAATTTATCGAATACATATACACATATTTATTAGAGATTTACAGTACAAGTATTTTGATTTTTTATTAATCTTAATTAAATTAAATTGAATACGATGGCAAATTGCAATAGAGTACGTGAAAAAATTTTTTTAAGTTTATTCAATCAGTGATTTTTGTCGCAAGTAACTGAGTTTTTTATCAGTTCAATGTCCATGATTCAAATCGTTGGTAGCTTTCGACAAAAGTACCTAGAATAGTACGTACGTACGTAAATACACTACGTATTTGAACATTTTAATATTGTGGATGAAACAATGCTCTTCTAGAAATTTTACTTACATGTCGTCTTATAACTATTTGGGCTATTTATATCTACATAATTAACAATTGTATTTACAGAAGATTTTTAATGGTGTAAAAACGCTTCCGCTTTTAATGTGTGCGAAGTCAAACGAGAATTCCGATCGCCTATCGCATCGCACCAATATTGCGGGCATCCATGAAATCGACATCTACCGAGACAACTATTTCATAAGGCGTATAATTGAAATATCCTCAAATGCCCCCTCGTTCCTAATGGGGGTAGGACGCGGCCATATTGTTGATCAGAAATAAAAAGAGAAAATTGGTTGTTGATAATTTATGTATATTGTTGATGATAACTTGAAACCTATTTAATTGAAAAACTGTTTTATTTACTTTTACAAATAAATACAAAACATACTTTATATTACTTTTAATCTTGAAAATACTACTATAGTCAAGAAATAGAGAGGTATATCTCTATAGAAGTAAATGCTTATACGGTCGACCGCTGCTATTAAAACAGTCCCACGCTTAGAATCGTATTATATAATAATTATACGAGAACAGCTTAAAGGAGACAGAAATAGATTCGTAAACGGCAAACAATATAGCTATCGAAATGTACAGAAGTGTTAGATATATCACGTGATGAAAAACATACGAATATTATAGATAGAAATTGATTCAAATTGAATTCATTTGACTAAACCCCTTGTTTAGTTCAGTTTATATTTTAAATATTATTTATATTAAATTATCATGTAAATACTTTCTGGAAATGTAGAATAGAGTAAATTACTATTAAATTCGCGAAACTAGTTTCTAGATTCCATCCCCAAGGGGAGTACAGCAAAACAAACTACTTTGACATTGAACCGGCGCGACAACATTGGACGAGATTTGGAATAATCTATGATATCATTACTAGATTCGCAAAAAAAATAGCGAATGTCAGCAAAGTTATTATCGCAACTTTGGAATTAAAGTTAAAGTGGATATAAACAGTGAAGTCAAATAGTGTTGTACTTACATCTAAAGATATATTAATCATGAACTGTCCGTAGAACATAATATAACAGAGCTAAAAGCAAATAGTATGCAATGAGCAAATGTAAATCTATGAACTGTGTATCTTTACTCCTTGTTCGATTGGAACGAAATTAATTAAAAAATGGGACTGTAAAATTTCAGCTGATATTTTATGATAATATGGCTCTCTGATCTTTTACCAGCAAACATTAGCGTTATAAAAAAAATATGTTTCAAATATCAGCTAAGTACGAGTAACTCAGAAGTTCTGGCTAGTTGATAGTCAGACAAGACAAAGGATTATAGCTCTAGCTCGTAGCGTGATGTCATATAATTTATATATTTTTCAATTAATGGGTTTTATTACACAATATTTTAGATCCAGTAGATCCAACCTAACCTAAGGATCGAGGAGAAGATCGCATTCAGACAAACAAATATAACTCTTCAGGTTCATAAATTATCTGACGACCTCCGTGGTCGAGTAGTGTGTACACCGGTTTTCATGGGTGCGCCACTCCAAGGTCCCGGGTTCGATTCCCGGCCGAGTCGATGTAGAAAATTTTCATAAGTTTTCTATGTTGTCTTGGGTCTGTGTGTTTGTGGTACCGTCGTTACTTCTGATTTTCCATAACACAAGTGCTTACATTGGGATCAGAGTGATGTATGTGATTGTGTCTAATAAATGACACTTCATGCAACAATTTGCCTAAAGTCACGATTAATACATAGGAATACTATCTGACTAATTTATCGATTCTAAATAAATTAGTATTGATAATAATATATTAATTGCATTTAATAATAATTAAATCAGGTGAGTTTTAAGTGTTTGTTATTCAAATTAAATCCATTATGCCGTCGCCCTTAGGGTGGTGTACGCAGGGGGTTGCTAGGTTAGGGAGACAATGCAGAGTTTAATGAGCACCTGTAGCGTGAACAGGTGGTAAGCACTGTCTGTGATTATTCATACAATTTACACTACCATCTCAACGCAGATTGATTTTGTAATTTGATCTTGAATAGATCTAGGGCATAATTCGATTAAGCTTCGTTATATACATTTGTTTATATAACTAATTGTATTTATATGAGCTAAAACTTGTAATGCTAATAATTCTGTATTTTACTTTTAATTTTACTTTAAATATTTGCTCATTACTGCTATTAATTCTGCTCTTTACTTATTGTTGCAGAGTAATTTATATATTTCAAGTAACTTGGGTTCATAAACTAATGTATTAGTTAATTTAATTAAAGTACTGAGTAAGATTTCTACATTTTATAAGCACACGTATGTTATGAGAAGAAAAAAATATAACAGGTTTTTTTAGAAGACCAAACTACTGTTACGTATATAAAGGAGGGTTTACAAAGAAACCTATAACTTGTTAAGCATTTACGAAGACTGATAAGTTTTAATTTAAAATTCAAGAATATCGTTTTTTTTTTAAGTCACTTCAAGTGAATGAAACAAAATGGGGATATAATATGTACAATGCAATGTAAAATATTTTCTTACGACATATGTTGTCGTAGGAAAATATTTTTAATACAACCACAGTGTTAGCTTAAAACATTATTATAAGGGCACATTCCTTAAAAATATATTATATACTTATAATATATAATATTGACTGTATTTTTAGATGTTGAAAAAGAGTAACTACTGAGTTTCTTGCCGGTTCTTCTCGATAGAATCTACATTCCGAACCGGTGGTAACTTTACTTTAAATAGTTTGTTAAATGACGATAACAAAAGTGCTTGTAAAAGCCTACTGGAATAAAGTATATTTTGATTTGATTTGAATAATATAATTGAAAATAATTATTTTCTATGTGCCTTTTAACGCAGGTCATAGTACCAAACTATACCGCCTTTAAATCAAATTTATTATCTACATCTATATGGTTATGCGTTCGTCTTACAGAATACGATTGTAAGAGGCTAACCGTTAAGGTACTATTCAGGGTGACACAGTTTGAACTGATAAAAGAGTGAAGCTCCGCAAAACTAGAACTACATCATTTAATATTGAAATAGTTTAATTTCTATAATACTAAGTTGAGAACATACAACTATACGGGCCCAATTTATCAGTTCAGATTGGGGTGGGAATCGTTTGTAGCAAATAAAGCAAACACAAGTTAAAAGGTACTTACTCGTATATTATGGCAAACCTTTTTACACACACTGTTACACACGTTTTACAAACTCAGGAACTACTGCTATCTCCACCAGTCGACCACCAAAGATGGACTCTCGAAGTTGCCGCCAAGATGATCCTGTATCTCCCGCTTTTTATGAAAGAAAAAGGCGGCAACCGGAAGTTCGTCTTTGGTATCAACATTTACAAAACAAGATTACTTGCAAATAATTTATCACGTACTATCATAATATCCTAAATATTTAATAGTTTATTTTACAATTGTTAACAGAACTATAGTGCATGAATGGGCGCGCAAACACAGTTGCCTCATAATGCGATGAGACGGCAAAAACTCATGACCGGAGAGAGTTAAGGCGCGCTTTACGCGCTTTTCGAGACACGGTAGTGTACAAACTTCCAAATCCAGAATTCGGGCTGTTACTGAGAATTTTTCGATAAGAAAAACCCAATAAAAATCAGCCCGACTTGACAACCCGATTGAAGCAAGACTGTCTGCTAAGGGACATAACTTCTTAACTCCCAAAGTTGGTGGCGCAATAGCGATGTACGAGTACGCTTATATCTATGGGCCGTTTTAAACCACCATCAGGTGGCATTTTCAAGGCCACCTATAAATTATATCTATATTAATAATTTCGTGCAGGTCTACGATAGATCCGATCAAAATTTAATCACAATGATAGATAGATAAGAAATAATGTTTTTTTAGTCGACAACATATAGCCGTAAAATTCGTATAATCGAGATATTTCGCTTCCGTGAAATTCAATGACATAATATTTTAACGGGTGGCCATGTTTGACGTTTACGGGTGCATTCAGAAAGTGTGTTTCAAATAATAATCTTGTGTTGGGGTACGGTAGTTATTTTCCCGAGCGAAGCTGGATTTTTAACTAATAAAAGAATAATTCCTGTGTTATGCTTCTTAGTAATAGTTATTGGAAATTTGTATATAGAGCAAAATTTACTGGTTTATGTATTTACTTGTTATTATTTTTTTAACATTGTACTGTTTATGTACCGAATAAGAATGAATAAATATATCCTATTCAAATGGGCTATTAATTTTCGTAGTAGATTAGTTATAACTAGTGTTTATGGTGTCTCAGTATCGGCAATATAATAAATGTACAGAAGTATATGATCTGTACTGTACTGAGTAAGACTTCCTTTACGTTAAACCTGTCCCTGAACTTTGCACAATGGCACAAAAGCACATTTAACTACCTACTGATTTTCGGATGACGTCATTTGAACGCGTTACATTTTGCGGTGCTACGTTACGCGTTATTTTCACGAGCAACGAGGAATATCCAAATACATATTTTGGGCAGTTACCAAAAGGAACCTTTAAAGATTAATTATACATAAATATAAGCGAATATAAATATTCGCTTAGTCTCATTATTTGTTTTTTTTTATGATATAGGTAGGCGGACGAGCAAATAGGCCACCTGATGTTGAGTGGGCACCACCGCCAATGCGCCACCAACTGCTGGCCGCTGGCGGAACTGTCCCTAGTGCCTGTAGTTACACTAGCTCACTCACCCTTTAAACCGGCACACAACAATTCTAGGTACTGCTGTTTAGCGATAGAATATCTGATGAGTGGATGGTACCCATACGGGTACCCAGACGGGCTAGCATAAAGCCCTACCATCAAGTATATTTCAATTTAATAATTAAAATATTCATTCACTTCAAACACAAAATCCAAAGACACCATTTCGAATCGACCGGAGAAGTCAGGAACATGAATATGAACGTTTCTTTACACTTTACGACGCACTAGAGCATAAACATTCACAATTTCCAAACTTCTGGCGGCTACAGAAATTTAATACCAAAATTAAATACAAATCCAAAATATTTTATTCAACTAAGATTTTAAGTAAAGAGTTTTCGATTCGTCAATATTTCAACACTATCGCCATTTCGAAAAGTGGCGTTAAGCGAGAAGAAACAATGAGGTTACCTATAATTACTGTTCTTGATCAGTCCTGCGCTGGAAGACGAGCTTAAATTCAAGCAACTCTATCCGAAAGGTATAGTTTTACTGAGGAATACATTTTTGGATTAAATGCGTTTTAACTGAATACATTTTTATGTGTATTTGAATCAGCCACGAGACGTATGAAGCAGTTAATAAATGAAGTTACGTTTCAACTAACATTAGTACGGTCGTTGGGAGTAAAAACAAATGAAGCGCATCTTCCGTCATGTATACCATATTAAGCAACAAAGTAAAAACTCTTTGGTTAAGAAACGTTAAATACAAACGCTACTCACTCATTAGTTGTAAGAGTTTTGTGTATGTACCCACTCATTATATATTTTACCGCCAAGCTGTAATATTTAGTATTCTTGTGTTCCGATTTGAACGGTGAGAGAACTAGTGTCATAACATATCAGTACGTGGGCTAGGGGGAGAATTGGTTAATTAAGAAATTATTGAAATCTCATGTCTATGGGCAAAAATAAATAATTATATAAGAATACCAACAGGAAATCTGAAAAAAAAAATCTCGCTGAGTTTCTTTCGCCGGTTCTCCTCGGGTGGTAGAATTTTGAATAAACATATTTGAATTTGAATTTCATTAGAGTGGTGACCACTTACCATCAGGTGGCCCATTATTATCCGTCCGCATAAGAAAGAACGTTGGAAATTTTACCTTGAGCTTTAAATTCATCTAACAAAAATTTTCACATAAAAAGATCATCAATAATTAGGTGCGTAATTGTTATCAAAGTAATTGATACCATTAGCGCAATCTTAAATCCTTTTGAATTTCATCTCCCGACGTAAATCACATCCTATAAATTAGATTCGTGTAATTTATATTAATAATGGGAGCGTTTTCAAGCCTGTTCGCTTAATTTAAAGAGCGTACGTAAATGTTTAGATTTTTTCCTCAGTGTTTTTATTTCCATATGTATCTATGTTATAGCTTTTAAAAATTCGGTATGGACCCATGAGATATGTACGATCCGTGTATGGTAACTATCGCGTTTGTTGCCGATTTTTCTCGGTTGAATCTACTTTCCGAAACGATGGTAGCTTTTCATTTCAACTTGTATCATGAATATTCAAAAGTGCTTTTATTATGATTCTACTTGAATAAAGCATATTTTGATATACACGAGCGACAATGATGACTATTATCGAGAAGACGAGAAGATTAATTAATAAATTGAGATTAAGCCGATTAGACTAAAGGGTGCTTATCCACATTTAAACCGACTAGCGACAATCCACTCTTACTTTTACAGAACTCTCTATAAATATAAACTATTAACTTTGATCTATCACCTACTTAGTGGCATGTAATTATATAATTAAATAATTTCTTATATACTTACTTCATTCGTATAATGACATGCTATCGTATTAAATAGTCATCTTATTAATTAATACAAGTTTTTGTAATATAGTCGTTAATTCCACAAACGATCCTTACAGCATCAAAGGTTTTTTTTATGTTGTAATGGCTAATGAGTTTAGTAGGTAGGATATGGTAGGCGGACTGGCTAATGGGTCTGATTGTAAATGGACACCACTACCACTATAAAGATATTGGTACTTTTAACATTGGAAATAAAGGGGTTATGTTCCTTGTGCCTCCAGTTATACTGGCTCACTAATCCAACAATTTAGAACACAATAATATGCTGTGTGTGGTTCCTACCCAGAGGCGGCAAAAAGCTATACTACCAATATTTAAATTATAACGGTTTATGATGTTTCATTATGCGTAGAAGGAAATGGATCTTGTTGTAGCCCGGGGCATCATACCTAATGTTAATTTGGGGCTTAAATTATACCAGAAAATTTTCACTCATTTTAGAAGTATCTGTTCAACGTATTACTGAAATGTGTTATTTTTATCGTTATTGTAAAGTATAAGTAGAGATATTTTCACCATAAGATTCAATAATAAATTATGTGTTTTTTTTAAAGTTTGAACACCATGAAAATCACACTTGCCACGCAAAAATAAGTAAAAAGTAAGTATAATAAGTAATTAGTTTAGTCTAGTTATATAACAAATTATGTATAAACTTCTCCGAATCGCGATCTATCTTCTGGTAAATGTTTTATACAATGGTTACTTGTCACGACTACACTTGCCATGTTACAAATTCTGTCATACATGATTTTTGCGAAACTTTAACCGTTAACGCAGAGCACGCAACGAAAGTTCTCATAAGACATAATTTTTCCTCGTTTTGAAATATTTTTTATTAGCAAATCCCTATATTTTAAAATATTTTTTTGGTCGTATCGTGATGGTATAACTTTAAAATATAATTAGAAAAAAAAAACTTATTAAAAAAGTGTCTTTTTTACCATTTTTTTGCTGGCCGTTTATTTTAATTTTTATAATCTATATGAAATCTAAAAAAAAAGTATTTTCAAATGAATAGAAAACGTTTTAAACGTTTTTCCTGTAACAATAAATCTAGCTTACAATGTACGAAAATGTAGTTTTAACTGCTCCGGTGGTATACTGGCTAAGTTACGAGGTCAGTTGCCAGTTCATGACTTAAAAGTCCTTGACAACCTTATATAAAAAAATTGCAGCAGCCCCGTGTTTATGCTATCGTGCCCCGGAAAGCACGAAAATCGTTGTTTCTGACCCCTGGTGGTCATCTGCTGACATTTACGTGGTCATATCTGAATGCCATTCCACCAGACTATAAGTGTGATGGAATAAAGAGGTTTTGATTTTGCGCGCACTTGTGCATATTTGTGCAAAGTACTTCAGTTAAAGCATAGGAAAAATATAATAAAATATTTTTTTTTAACTACAAACACTTAAAAGTTTTAAACAATTATTAAATTCTATATTCTAATTGTCAAATTCAGCCTTGATAAGCAATATCATTATATCCATTTACATTTACATCCTGTTGGTACCACCTGAGGGCGAAATTAAATGATAAGATGACCATCCCCTTTTTGTATATTAAAAAAAACTGAATTAGAGTTTTTTCGCAATTTACAGTATTTTCAAGTTTTACACTTGATTGACGGATTTTTGGATTATTTTCATGGTTTTTTCGTTTCTATCACAATAAACCAATTTTTTAAAAGTACATAATTGATAAACGTTAAATTTTACAACGGTGTGCAAGCAATATTAATTCCGTGGAATGTTTTTTGATCATAAATCACTCTCTGAGCTTTGCATCATGATCTGTGCAATTGACTTTTACGCAAACATTCGAATAAATACTTAGGAAGATATTTTTGTGTCTAAAATGTGTGTAAGGAAAAATTGTTTGATGCGAAACGTGTGTTCGGTAAATTGGTTGTAAGAATAATAAAAAACAATTTAACTGGCTAAGAAATGGCTTAAAATTTTCGAAATTCGAATATGTATGTGTAAGTAACGTGGACAAAATAAGATCAATTTTTTACAATAAAATTACTCTAAGACACAAATCAACATTTATACTATTCATAATTCTCATTTGTGGCATTCTTATTATTTTTCATTTTCGTTCTTTATAATTTGCACTCGGAGAGGGTTACTAATTGTTTCAATCAAACGTATCAACACTTTTGATACTTGTTACGAATTCGAAATGTTCGGAAAGAGTTTATGCGCAAGACTTGACTCCGGTCTGATACTGAGAATATCTCATCAACAAGATGACTCCACCTGGATCTTTAGGATCTTCGGCCTTATAAATTAGCTACAAATCTACGGAATAAGTCAATGTATGTATAATTATTAGGTATAGGTTACAAATTAAGGCACTTTCAGGTTTTTTCAATTAACATTTCATAATTGAACAAATATTAGGTGTCTCACTGTAGAAACTTCGTAGGTTTTGCGCAGGCGGGTACCTTCACCCATAATTTATTCTAACGCTAAATATCAAATATTAGTATTACTGGTTTTCATTTGAAAGGTAACAACAGACCTACCATCTTAGATGTAATGGGTGACGGCGCATAGATGGAGTATCTAAGTTCCACTGTTTATGGATACAAAGCTGTCCATTTTACTGTCCGTGTTCCTAAAAAAAAGGAAATAGATGAGAATGAGAATCGAGAGACTATAGACAAACAACCTGTAAATATCCCACAAGTGGGATAAGGTGTGAGACCTTACTCTTAATATTTGGAGATCACCATACAACGGTTTAGAATGGAACCCTAAGAACTTACAACACATATGAAAAGTTTTCCTAGAATTCCACATGCCCTACATAAAACAAATTTGTTATTCATAGAAAATTAATTCATAGCAGAGCTTTATCTTTTCATTTCAACGTTAGATTCAGCAAATCTTTAAGGTCAACATTCTCGCAACGAGAATCAGGTAAGTCGGCATTCGAATTCAATGTGATATAGAACTTAAAGAACAGAGTTCAAGTTAAAGAGTTCAAGTTAAATATTCGAGATTAAATTTTCACAGTTGACATTTTCTAATATGTTTCTGGTATATGTTAGCTATTTCTCAATATACTGATCTGATAGATTGGAATTTTATTAATAAAGTTAAGGTGAAATTGTCAAACTCAAATTAAAATTAATAAACTACAGGCAGGCATTTTGCTTGTTTCCGAACCGTTGGTAGACTTTTGCCACTTAATAAGTACATGGAATCTAATGTTTCTTCTTTCCTAAATAAAATTATGTGAGTGAAAGTGAGTTTGTGTTTTTGCGTTTTCATGAGTTAACTATCCAAATGCATCAAATTTTGAATACAGGTTCGTTGTAATTTTTACAAAAACTGCGGGTAAAAACTACTATTAAATAAAGATTTTGACTTTGATTACAACCTTCGTGCAGACTTTGTTCAATAGAATTCTATGTAAACGTTCCCGTAGCAATTACTGCTTAAATAGTTTGATGTAATGTACATAGTTTTAAGCTACACTTTCCACTGTTATAGTTATAACAATATTCTTTCATAATTTTGTGAATTGTTTTCACGTTTTCACTTTGCTTGCTGAGCAAAGCAAGCTTTTAAGATGCCAATTTGGTTTAATTGAACGAGGTCCGAAACATCAACGACACCCTATTCCGATACTAGCTCTGGCAACCATAGGTATGATCTCAAATTCTGGAGATACGACAAATGGTGACTTTAGCTGTTACTATTCTTGTGAGTATTAAGTTTAAATCTAATTAATACCTTTCTATTGAACAAACTATAGAAGAAGCATGTGTAAAGCTTAAGTGTGTCATTGTTAAATGCGTATACAGGCCCTTCAGTGGGCTATATGAATTCATTGAAAATATATCGTAAAATGTCCTTTTGAAATAATCTGAATTTAATAATTAAATTATTGTTTGTAGAAACTTTAAAATAAATTTGCTGGATAATTCAAATATTAGATTCAGATCTTTGTTTAATTCGTATACTAGGTTATAGAGTAAAATAAGTAGTAAATCTGTTCTTAGAGCCTAGACTAGACAAACAGACTCCACAGCTTGTTGTATAGCCAAAATAAAATTTTTGTTAATAAATTAATTTCAGATTACTGCGGACAACTAGCATCATTTAACTTTCATGTTAAAAATTTTACAAATCTCAAAAATATTAAAAAAAAATATCTAATATTAGTTATTGTCCCTCTACATAATCTGCTTCCTGGAAACCAAATTTACGAGGGGTCCTTCGCAAACTAAGCAGGTGTCGAGTCTATAAAGATTGTCTATGAAGCCTGGGAGGAGTTACAGAATGCTTAAGGGATTTCCTGCAATTTAACCAAAACCTTTGATTGTCTTCAAAATTAAATTCTATTTACGAAACTTTATCACTATGGTTTTAGAGAATGTGAGCTCGACCTTTTAAACTTCTCATCTTAACAATAGAATTCTGAGAGTTGACGTTAAAGAAAAAATGTGTCCTGTGGTCACAGATGGTATGGGGGTCCCTCAAAGATCAATTCTTGGACCTTTTCTATTTCTCATATACATAAATTGCTTGCTCTTTCTTGAACAAACATGATATATTATTGTTAAATGATGATAGATCTTAAAATTAATAAAAAAAACAGGTATTGTATGAAGATGTAAGCATTACTAGTTCTGATATAGTATGTTGATTTAGCGTAAATAATCTTAGGCTACATAATAAAAAAAACATAAATCGTAAAACTCTGTACACCAAATGTGAAAAAATCAAAAGCTGATGTACTTATAATAATGAAGTGATCGAAGGATCAAGTTGAATCAGCTGAATTTCTTGGCCTTACTGTTGATACCAAGTTGCAATTGACCCTCATATAAACGGTGACAAGAAAATTTGCGGAATTTGCTTTTAACAAAATTAGACTATTTACCGATGTTGATACGGCTCGCTTTGTACATTTCAGTAACTTTCACAGTATTATGCCTTACGGTACAAGGAGTGCTTCAGCCTATCCATACGATATTTGTGCTGTAAAAAAGGGCTAATCGCGTTATCTTCAACCTAGGAACTAAAGAATCTTAAGGTATAAATTTAAATAAATCAAGGCAGTATTATCTGTTGCTTCTCAATATATTTTATGCCATGTTATGTATGTGTGGAAAAAATATTATTAATTTTATGACAAAATTAATTTAATTTCAAAATAAAAATTATTACTCCTGTTACTCGATCGAATGGTCAATGATTTGTTTGCAAAATATATGGTTTTACACCATCAGAAACGTTCAAAATGCGTCTGATGCCAAATCAAAAAAAAAAAAAATTGCAAACGGTAATAAAATTAGTGAGTTCACAGTAGATAGCACACCTTGGGAATGAAGCGATCGCTTCCTGGTTATTTCTTTGTAATATGTATGTCGGCGCAAACGCTTTAAATTGATTATTTAATCAAGTTATTTCTAATTAATTTGTAAATAAGTTATTGTTTATTGTTTAAAAATCAGAAATGAATTAATATTTGTGAAAACTAAACATAAAAATGAATTTTAAATGTTATTTCATTGATTGAACACCTGTGTTCAACAGGTGTTGTTATTATTATGTTTGCTATAAAAAGCAGTGCGACGGTTGCTCGGGGTTCATTCTCATTCGAGCCGTCGGACTGTTCAGACGAACGTTGTGTCCTGATCGATTGTTGAATAAACCTATTATTTTGCTGAAATAGTTTTATTATTTCATTGCAAAATGAGCCATCAAGATCATGTTGGTAAAAGTGACGTCAGCAATGCTGACGTCACGCTTTTTTTAAAAATAACCCTGGAGGAACTTCCCCGTCATCAGAAGTGGGATCGGAACAAGCTCCGATCTCAGCCACTTCCTCATCAGTTACGGTTCCACCTGTCACATCAGGATCGCTACAAGATAGAACGATATTGTGAAGTGCTGTAGTTCTATGCACTTTATACCAACTACTTGTTACATCTACGAGCAACTTCGTCCCAACGGGGCCCATCTCTGGTGGAAATGCCGGAAGCCATGGCTCCAATAAGTCATTCATCGGCTCCAAAACCCAAGACCAATGAAAGGACGTGCCAAGATGTGGATTGATGATTGGTTAATAGCCACATCTTCATGGAATCAACCAACTAAAGGGGTTTGGCCAATATCCAGTCATATCATTGATCGAGTTGAAGACGATTTATAGCATTGACTCCATCAGGGCACAACTGTTCTTTGTGGTTCATAGTACAAATCTCAGCATATTAATAACATCAGATAGTACCAAACTGAAGCACCAACCGAAGGTTCATCATGTGAGCACTTCTTTATCCAATTGAAAAACCATCGGAAGCTTTCCAGATGATTCACATAGATATCACGGGGAAATAGTACACTCAAGATGACCAATACGCCAGGAATCAGCCGAGCAAATGGCTATGTGGAAAGAGTTGTCGCTACACTAAAAAACGCTTTAATAATAATCAAGAACTATGAGACCGAACAGTGGCAGTGTACTGGACTAACTACAGTTGGCAATGAATTGCACCGTGCATCGAGTAGCTGGAGTTGCGCCGCTCATATTCATTACGTAAAGAATACATTGCGTAGCAATTGAGCTTCCTGGTCGTCATCAATAATCAAACGGTCGACATTGAACCGCTAACAACACAAGTTCAGCAACGAATGACTCGGAATATAACGGACAACGTTTCAATTCCCACAAAGCTAAAAATTATTATTTTCAGCATGAAGATTAAGAATCCACGTAATTAACCATTACTTGATCTGACTAATTCTGTGAGCCTTTTGAGATTTTCAGGTTTCATAAAAAAGACGAAAGTGCAGACGGTGGTCGGCAGAGGGCGTCTCCGACAGGCTTCTCGTGATCAGCTTCGTCGTGCATCGCAGCCGGGCAACCAAGGTACCGTGTCGGCGGAAGAAGATGGTGAGATTCTTCATTGCTGCCACAACTGATTCCGATCCAGTAGTCTACAACGACGAGCACTCATCATCGCATTAAAACTGTGAGGCAAAATTTACTTACTTTACCTCTCAATATCTACGAAAGTGGTACCTTTGAGCTAGTAATGTGCTACCATTGTGCTATAAACCACGACAATTCAATACCATTGAGATTCCTCATGCAACCGTAACTAGACACTTACACACCGGCTTTAGATTGGTACCTCTGAGCTGGTTGTGTTTCCACTGGCCAAAATCACGGATCCTTGATGTATCCACAGAGAACCCTGAGATACCGTTGAAATACCTGGTGGAATCACAACCAGACATGTGCACAACATAATCTGGAGAGTGATACCTCTGAGCTAACCACGTGTTACCCTCGAGCTAACCACGGATCCTTGATGTATCCACAGAGAACCATGAGATACCGTTGGGAAGCCTTGTGGAGCCGTGATAGACATGTATTCACCACAGATCTACCAGAATCTTTTACATTATTAAAAGACCTAGACATTATGACAGTTATGAGTGGTACTCATAAAATCTGCCCATATTTATTAAACCGGTGCATGAGAGATTTCTTTGTGTACTGCTTTTACAAAACTATTTCAAAGACCAACATGTGTAGCTTACAGATACCTGCTTCAAAAATCATTTTCTTGATTCTCAGATTTCAAATCGCACAACGCAGGCAGGTGCAGAGCACGCACCGCCTGTCAGAATGGCCGTGTCGGCGCAAACGCTTTAAATTGATTATTTAATCAAGTTATTTCTAATTAATTTGTAAATAAGTTATTGTTTATTGTTTAAAAATCAGAAATGAATTAATATTTGTGAAAACTAAACATAAAAATGAATTTTAAATGTTATTTCATTGATTGAACACCTGTGTTCAACAGGTGTTGTTATTATTATGTTTGCTATAAAAAGCAGTGCGACGGTTGCTCGGGGTTCATTCTCATTCGAGCCGTCGGACTGTTCAGACGAACGTTGTGTCCTGATCGATTGTTGAATAAACCTATTATTTTGCTGAAATAGTTTTATTATTTCATTGCAAAATGAGCCATCAAGATCATGTTGGTAAAAGTGACGTCAGCAATGCTGACGTCACGCTTTTTTTAAAAATAACCCTGGAGGAACTTCCCCGTCATGTAATATTAAATATAATGTAAAGATGTAATATATTTACAGAAAAAAATCCCGCTGAGTACCTTTCACCAGTTTTCTTTTCCGAAACGATGGTAGTATTTAATTTGACAATAAGTTAGTGTATTGCTTCTATATTGAATAAATATTATGATTTGATTTTGGAGAATATGTAAAAACTTCAGAGTAACAGAAAAAAATTGTGACAATTATAAGTAGGAAATAGTGATCGCTCAGACAAGTTTTGGTGAAAGAAAAAGAAAGGCGTGCAAGTGTGTGCAAAGTCAAAGTTAGTCTCGTCGCGTCAAAGTCTTCGCGATGAGAATAAAATTTCAAGGTCGACTTTGAATGCAATCTTTGCCATACCTAAAGGCGTTGCCGCGAAAACATTCATTACGAATTGCACGGCGTTTAATTAATTCTAAAACAAGTCCAAAACCAAATTATACTTTGGTATAAACATGATATGAAAAGCTTTTGAAAAAACCTTTCGGCTACTGCATAAATCCGTCTAGGTAAAAAGTTAACGACCGATGACTGTATATGTAAATGGATTTAATATTTATCATTTATATTTGTATAGTCTATAAATATATTATTATTGGATATAAACCTCCTTTTCTGAGAATGTAAGGTACACATGTAATCTTTTTCCTTCACCACTAAACTTAGTGTATGTAACACTAAACTTATCTTCAGTAAAGATCATCATTCTCCTGCCCTTATCCTAATTTTATTTGGGGTCGGTGCAGCATGTCTTCTTCTTCCATACTTCTCTGTCTGACGTCACCTCACCAGTAATATTGTTACCAGCCGTATCAGCTTTCACACAATAAATATATCACTGATATTATCAATGTCATTGTCAGCTGTTCTATTCTTTAGAGGAACTTAGAATTAGACCCAATGGTAGCTTTGTCATTTGTGTTATTTTGGGTTGGTACCACCCACTCATTCGATATTATAATCCGTATTGATGTGATCTGGTTCAGAGGGTGAGTGGGTGTATTTTAGGCTCAATACAACCCCAGGTTTAGTGACGCAATAACAATTGAAGTGGTTACATTTCTCTCAATATCTGTGGATGAAGATGAATTACAACCAGGTGATCCAATTGTTCGTCCGTCTGCCTAAAATGAATCAATAAAAAATATAATTAAGCTTTTTGGTAAAGTTTTTTATATAATTCTGAATTAATATTTATAAATATCAATATTTCGGTGATGATATATTTTTTTTAAAAAACAAATTAGTTACATAACAATTTCTTTTTTTAAAAATTCAATTCTATGAACACAAATTGAGACTTTCCTCATTATTAAATGGTTGTTAAAAATAGAATTCAAAAACATATACTACAAACACAAATTTCACATCCAAAAGTCGTATGATTAAATAAAGTAATTATACATCTAGCTCAGCAGCTACGTCGTAGGCCCGTAGCATATTTATATATAAACATTTCCCAGAATCTCACGAAGCCTTCACGATCTATTTTATTTTAAAAACGCTAATATTCGCACAACATTTCGACTACTGGGAAAAGGCTCTAGAGAAGGCATGGAGATTATCCCAACATACTACTACTCCAATACAAGTTTTCTTACGGTGTTTTTTATACACTGAAAGTTTTAAATGAATTTTAAACGCAAATTAAGTGCATGAAAATTTAGCAGTCCTCGCTCCGGATTGAAGTTGTAATCATAGGTATCTCTGAACAGATAGTTCTGTTCTGGAAAAAGTTACGCTTCAAAAGTTATATATATCATCTGAAATAATTAAACAAAAATATTACTTTTACTTATAAGTTATGAAAAATAAAAATATTTGAATTTCGAAAACGAAGAATAAAAAACAATTGAAAACATTCAACGCAGTACAAAGCTACTCGTTTACCCTGAAGGTTCTTGCATCCTAACTCCGAGGTTGGATTTCTTCACTTACATACGTTTAGTTCCAGTCGCGTGTTATGCCTCGTTGGAGACGCACGGACGCGTCTCGCTGCACTTAAAACTTTGTTTTATATCGATAAATTAAATAAAGATAATTTAATATTAGAAAATAAATAAACGCGTTCATTTTATTTTATTCGTTATAAAGGGAATCATTCTTTGCAGGTAAGTTTAGTGATAATTTAATAACAATGAAACTTGTTCTTCTTCAATCTTTAATTGTGTTTTTAATTAATTTATATAAATATTTAATATGTACGTATAAAATTTAACTTTATAGACATGTTATATTTTTTTTCAAATACATTTTTTAAATACATGTACAACTATTGTTTAAAAATAGAATTATGGATGGTTTTTAATAGGTTCTTTATTATTTTACTAAACATTTTTAAACTTCAACATAATTTTTTTTGTTTAAAAAATTAACATTTAAATAAACACTGCGATTTTTTCATGATAATAATTACAATAAAATCATTTATATTTTACAAGTGGAACGAATAATTAAAAAATAGATCCCTAGTAAAAAGTATTTAATCTTTCTCTGAAGGTAGAGATTAATTAGACTTTTAGAAAAAAGTAACGACGACGGCATTTGAACTTTTGTGGTTTTACTTGGTCTTCTATTTGAAGTATTCCGTTTAACCATTTTGGACGTGAATTATGATATGATATACTGATAGTATTTTCGTTTATATCTTCTAATATTATAAATGCGAAAGTCTATCTGTTACCTCTTCACGCTTAAACTGCGGAACAGATTTAGATGAAATTTGGTGTGGATATAGTTTAGAGTCTCGGAAGGACATAAGGTTTTATTTCACCGCTCTAGGAGGTAAAATGGGGGTGACGCTTTGTGTGCTGTAGGTAAAGTTTAACTGTACGTGTAAAGCCGAAAGTTCAGCTAGTTTCAAATAAACTTTCGATTGTTATGTATCTCTTTGATAACTAAATGCCTTATGTATTGTTTTTTTTTTATCAATAATGTATTTGAATTATTTAATTTATTTTTAACACAATCATAAACACACTTAATATGCTAATTATTGACGTATTAAATATTTTTAGTAATTATGAACTGAAGTTATTACTGAAAATTTGCAGATAATTTATTTATCATAATAAAAAAGGCTATAAAACTAAATCTTCTTTACTTAAGTAGGCTGTTATAAGCACTTTTGTATCGACATTTTACGATACAAATATAAGATACGAATAAGAACCAGCAAGAAGCACAGTATTCTTATCCAACAATTAAATAATATAAATATATTCCGGCTTTTTAATCATATTTATTTTATTTTATTTTCGATAAGATTTAATAACTAAATGATTTTTAATTAATTAACTATATGATTTTTAACTAATATTAAAATTGTTTAATAGACAAAGCTAAGTATCTATAATGTTATTGTATAAACATGAAAATTTAATTATGTACTATGTTAATTAAATCCATAGGGATTTAATTAACAGGTGGTAGGATGAATGACCCTTCGCTGTTGATTAGTATTTATAAAAAAAAATAACTTAGTTAAAACATAGACTAGCGTATGTAGTATTCGATTATAACAAATTACTTTAAAATGAAAATATACTTTTGAATAATTACAGGATTTAATTGAATATAGTAGTATAATTAGATATTCTACCGCCAAATAACAGTACTCTGTATTGTTGTGTTCCGGTTGATAGGGTGAGTGAGCCAGTGTAATCACAGGCACAAGGGACATAACATCTTAGTTCCCAAGGTTGGTGGCGTATGGGTGATGTAAGGAATGGTTAATATTTCTTACAGCGCCTTTGTCTATGGGCGGTGATGACCACTAACGTTCAGGTGGGGGTGGGGGGGGGGGGTGAGGGTCATATGCTCGTCCGCCAACCAATGCCATGAAAAAAGAATGAAAATTAATTTAAATGGAAATATCTTAGCAATAATTAATGCCGCTAAACATATATATAACTGGCACTACAATTACAGCTACTAATTTAAATATAGAACAAATTTTTTTTTATTTTAATATTGGTACATCGATATGGATATGTCGAATTTTCTAATTTTTATTTTCAATTTATTTTATATTTATTATTCCAGGAATTATAATTATTTTTAAAGGTGTAGATAAATTTTCAATTATGTGAAATTGTCAATAGTATTAGAATGTGATAGATGAGTGAGACAGTGTTACTACAGGCACAAGGGACATAACATCTTAGTTCCCAAGTTTGTACGCGCATTGGCAACGTATGATGTGCTTAATACTTCTTACAGCGCCAGTATCTATGGGTGGCAGTCACCGGTTATCAACACGTCCACCTATAAATATATTGTGCCGAGATGGCCCAGTTAGAACGCGTGCATCTTAACCGATGATTGCGCCTCCAAACCCTGGCACCACTGAATTTTCGTGTGCTTAAATTGTGTTTATAATTCATCTCGTGCTCAGCGGTGAAGGAAAACGTCGTGAGGATACCTGCATGTGTCTAATTTCAACGAAATTCTGCCACATGTGTATTCCACCAATCCGCACTGGAGCGGCGTGGTGGAATATGCTCCAAAACCTTCTTCTCAAATGGAGAACTTAGCCTATTAGCAGCCCGTAAATGTCCCACTGCTGGGATAAAGGCCTCTTCTCTTCTCTCTTCTTAAACTTAGCCCAGCAGTGGGAAATTTACAGGCTGCTAATATTGAACTGTAATAAGTATGGCCCTCATTAGAGATATAGAGAGAGGCATGTGTACATTTAAAAGAGCCTTCCAGAGTAGTGTAATATAAATATGCTTATTGTTTATAAATTATTTTCGCTAATCTTGTTTGGGCTTCGACGCACGTGGCGCCTGTGTAATGAAGCCAAGGTAACGTTTTATACTGCCGAAAAACATTGAAATAGCTATCTAATACAGATTTTTTTTTTTATTTCAAAGAATATTTCTGAAAATAAGTTTCATAAACACATTATATTGTTAAGAAAAAAATTAGGAATATGTGAGTCACTTTTCAAAATACGCAAAATTTTATGTCCCAAATATCATCTTTACTAAGCGACTTCAAATAAAGAATTGGGTAAACGATTCTGTTATATTTTTACGTCAGAAATCCGTCATTTCTGAATTTGGAAAAATCTAATTTTGTTTGTATATATTAAAAGTCTGATTTGTATATGTATATTATTTTTATTAGGTGAAAGGTCAATTTTTTGCCCAGATAATCGGAATTACGATTCGACGCGGAAATGCTGTTAGCATCTTGCCACCATTCCACGGGGTGATTTGTACAGAAACTCTTTATAATACTTATTTGTATATTGTTAAAAGTTTAATGTTAATTCCGTTAAGTTTTGTAGCTGTTTCTTAGTTTTGAGCGAATATATATTTCGTGTCATTGAATTAAAATTAAAAGACTTCCTGTTTGGTCTCTGATTGCAATTTTTTCTTCAAATTTAATTTGAAGAAAAAATTGCAATCAGATAATGATTTTTGTTAAAATATTATATTATTTGGTTTGTAAAGACCCAGCGTTGATATTTGTTTTCCCAATAATAATGTCATTATCAACACTATTAAGATATCCGCCATGATGACCGATTCCGATCACGGGTACCAATCACAAGCGGTTTTCAATTAGTCAACTAATTAATATTACACACACATGTGTGTGCATAAACCCAAGTAATTTTGGACCGTCATAATAAGTCATCGGTCAGAGTTGCACAGGTAATATTATAGAGCAAAAGTATTTGTGCAAACTCAAGTGATCTTGGGCTGTCATAATAACTCAGCCTTCAGATCTGCGCGGGTAATATTATAGAGCGTGCGTTAAGTGCTGTCTTGTGCTGTCATAATCCGATGTTACCGCAAAACATATAACAATGCAAATAAATTCAAGCACAGAATCAACAGTTTTACGTTTTTTTCCGAGGCACGAAGTATAAACTGTGATGATTTCTATATTTCGTGGTGCTACTAACTTTTTGTGACAGAAAAATCCAATAAGGTTTTATGGCTCAAACTTTGGACATTACAAGCTAGGCACTAGACTAACGAGGCAGTCATTATAGTAAAATTATGTTTGGTAATTATACTTATATTACATTTAAAAAAGAAGATTAATATTCAGCTTGAATGTTAGAATATGTAAATCTCAATAAACATCCCTCCTTTTGACTCGACTGGGGCAGGAGAACCGGATCCAAATTTCAAGCAATCCTGTAAGCATTCTAACTACCATTCCAGCCGCTAATTTTGTATATAATTAAGTGTATGTAAATAAATAATTAAACTACAGGTGCAAGGGGCATAAAATTTCGTTTCCAAAGTTGGTGGCGCATTGATTGTGTAAGAAATGATATAGTTTCATTAAACGGCAGTGTCATTAAGCAATGTTGATCAATTACCATCAATTGAAGGGCCATAATAAAAACTTGCCCAGATATTAATGCATCGAGTTCAAAACCAATAATAACTAATATTTTTTTCATTAACTTAAACAAGAACTTTCTTGTATTTGTTCAAGGCCTTTAAAGTAATAATGCTTTAAGAAGGTAACGAGTTCGCTTAGCTGGTAATATACTTCAAGTTCAAACTGAGAGCCTTGATAACTTCTATTGAAGCCTTGAAATAATGCAAAGAAGTATCTAGTTGCAAGCTGGCTCTATAAGTGGATGCACTCAGATCGTATTAGCGGAAGTAAATTTATTATTGTACAGTAATATTGTCGAATACTCGCCGGGTTTGATAATAAAGCTGTTTTTGCTTTCATCGTAGCGAATCTTATTCTTGGAGATGGATTTTTATTTAAATATAAGATTTTTTTTATGTAATAATAATCTTTATTTAAAACACTGTTCCTAGTAGTAACAAGTGAATATTATTGAGATTAAGGTTGTGGATTCTAACCAGGGCACTGAGGTTTTATACGTTATTAATTTTTCGGTCGGCGCTGAAGAAAAACGTCGTAGGAATTATTGGATGAATCGCTCACTAAATGCATATGTATTAATCAATCTGTATTAAAGCATGGTAGAATTAGTTGATAAAAATCATCACAAGAAGAGTGGAAACATAAGCCCAGCAGTGGTATAATAACTGGCTGTTATTTAATCAAAATTATTCAAAGTCAAAATCTTTATTAAATATCGCGATAAACTTGTATATTGATTATAAAAACCTTCCACCATCCAGATTAAAAAAATATATATTATTTAAAAAAAAATATAATTAAAGAACATTATAAATTATAATATATACTTAATAAACACATTAAAAATAATACAGTAACAGGTCATGGGTAGCTCACTGATAATAAATAAAACAATTGTTTCTTTATTAAACGAACTGGTTGGAACTGGTTTTTGCGGCTTTCCTTTGACAAAACATTCCCAACATTCTTATCTTGTCTATTACTTACCCCAAGAGCTCAATATAAAACTATAAAGCTTTCTATCTATCAGTGTCGTAGATATTTTGATAGACATGAGGGCCTTTATTTAACAAGTGAGGCTCTTGTTACAATGTTGAAAGCCACGTCGAGGAATCTGTCTTAACTTTTTTTATTTTTTGTAAAACGAAGGTCATAAATGAACTACTCGGTCGGTAGAAAGTGTTCCCGAAAAATTGTTTTCCCATCGATTGAGTACTTGGTTACATAGTAATAGTGCGCGCAGGATCGTGAGACTATCCTAGATGCCTGAAGAAGTAAGCCAACATATATAATACTTGGTGGTAGAGCTTTGTGCAAGTCCTATTCATCATATTCTACCGTCAAGCAGCAATAATTAGTATTTTTGTGTTCCAGTTTGAAGTGTGAGAGAGCCAGTGTAACTACAGGAACAAGGGACATAACATCTCGGTTCCTAAGATTGGTGGCGCATTCAAATGGTTGACAGTGCGAATTTCTTTGGGCATTGGTTACCACTTACTATCAGATAGTCCATTTTTCCGCCCGTATATTTATGTCATAAAAAAAAACTATTTATCTGAAACCCTTGGTTGTACCCCACCAACCGTAAGGTATCGATGTACCAACCCACACATATAAAGTTAGCACAAGGATTGTTTGCGTCAAACGTTTTTGAAAGACTGCTGAAACCCTTCCATGCCGATTACTAAAGTTTCTTTATGAATTTTAATATTTCCTAAGCTTTATAAAATAATGCGTCTGTTAAAAAAGTCGAGTAGAATGATAATACTATTAGCTTTTTAAAAAAAAAAAAAACCCTTTAAAACAACTTTTGTTGCAAAGAATCTTGCAATTTTATTAAAATTTAAATCTAGAATGTTCTACAACACAATCTTTTTTTAGCCTTTTAAATGTCGAACACCTTACGTTACGTTTTAAAGTTATCTTCAGTAGTAGTAACTTGTGAGTCACGTGGTACAGTTTTGTTCATCATCGCTCAATCACTGTCTGTCAGACTGAGCTGAACTGCAGACTGTTAACCTATCCCTAGTTTGGTTTTTGGACGCATTCATTGTATCCGTGTAGCGGCGTTCTTAATTCAAAAATTCGAATCAAAGTTACGATCCTAGAATTAAATAATAATTCAGCAGTTAGATAAGTTAAATTACTTACTTATTATTACTATTACTTAAAGAATGTAAATTTTATTTCATACCTAGCTAATAATATCGAAATATCATAATATTTTTAAATACCATGCTATTGCTATTACAATCTGTCAAATCTATAGGGCGACATATTGTTTTGTTACACTAAGTTGAACGAAAGGCGTAAGCGTCAGAAATCCCCGCGCTTATGACATATTGGTCGCGAGAAAACTATTCTCTATAAGCGATCTAGCGCTGTATGTTTTAATAGTTTGATTAGATGATATAATGAAGTTTTATCGCTGCAGCGATTTTTAGCTCTAACTATTACCAGTATTTGAATAAATTGTTTCCATTAATTCTTGTCTATAGAGTCATTGTGTCAATGGTTTTATGCAAGTTTGATATCAGGTATTCTACCGTGAAACAGCACTAACTATTATTATTGTGTTCCGGTTTGTAATGTTGAAGGCAGTGTTACACACACAATAACGAAAAATGCGCTGTTTTTTGTTTGTCTCTAAAAATTATCACATGTAATAAAGTTAAATATAAATAATAATAATTATTGTAATTGTAATATCTTATTGACGGAAAAATGTGTGTGTTAGCAAATGTGTTATTGTTCTTATTGATCACAGTTCATAATGTATTTTGTCTTAAAGATTTTTTTTTAATTCGAATAATAGGCAAAGAAACTTACAAACATCTTTATACTAAATAATTTACTACAATAAACAAAGATATTTCTATAATTGCTCCAAATGCAAATAAAAAATAAGAGATGATCACGTTCAAATGAACACCCTCGGATTTGTAATATCAGTAAAAATAAAAACGCGTACTTTAGTTGCGGGGTATATAAATTTCATTGTATAACATTGTTGACAGACGTGTTATTTGTTTGTTGTCAAAGACAATATTAATAATAATAATCAATGATATTATAGCGAAATACAACTGACCCTTTTTATCATATCGGGCGAGTGGACCATCTGATGGTAAGTGGAGCCAATAAAACGCCAAAGCGCCACCAATCGTGGCAGCTATGACGTTATGCCCCTTGTGCTTGTAGCACTGGCTCACTCGCTCTTCAAACTGGAACGCAACAATATTAAGTATAAGATTTTAAATTAACGTGGTTATTTTTATTACTAACAGTATTTAAAACGGGATATTTACCATGCTTTTTATTTTTATTTGGTGGAGCTCGTTATTTCGACATTATCTACGAGTGTCTTGTTCACGAGACTGAAGTTTGCGGGTAGTTGTTGACGGCATTAGAAGTGTCCATATCGGACTACCTCCTTTCTCGTACGTACGAACAAGACATTCGTAGATAATGTCAAAATATCGAGCTCCACCAAATAAAATACGAATCCCGTTTTAAATACGGATAGTAACAATATTAAGTATTGCTTCTTGGCTGTAAAATATATGATGAGTGGGTGGTACCGGCTTGCACAAAGCCCTGTCACCAAGATTCATTACGAGATCTATGATAGAGATATGTCTATTTATCTTGAAATTAGGGCTTATCTTAGAATTCCATTACATAATGTTGTTTTAAAAATATTGTTTCGTTTGTTTAGAATATTAGTCTTAAAACTTAACTGCCTCTTTGGTCTACCTCGGGATATGAGGCCTAATTAATCTAAGTCTACGTGCTTAGATTTAGGCCTCATATCCCGAGGTCCTTGGTTACAAACCCCAAGTTAATCCGATAAAAAGTTATTGGGTTTCGAAAAATTCTCAGAAACTGCCCGGAACCTGGAAGTTGGAAGTGTGTTCACTGTGCTTTGGAACGCACGTAAATCCATTGGTCCTGAACTCTTCCGGTTGTGTTGGATTTGCCTGCGGCCTGTTTTTGCGCACACAATTGTGCACTACAATGTCCTGCGTAGTTGGCTGGTCTTCCATGATCAATCTGGTCATCGTGGCTGAAATAGGTCACCACGACAATATTATTATTATTAGTACATAGTTCCTTATTTAAATAAAATGATTAATCCTAACAAATATTATAAATATAGAAATGATAAAATGTTACTAAATTGATAATCATGAAAATTTACATATACCTTGTCAGAAGTGCTGAAAAGTTCGTAGATTATCTAAATTCAACCATTCATTCGCACACGAGCAAAGCCAGTCTTGTGTAACTATGGTAAAGTAAATATTTCTCGATACTAAATCCTCTGAAGTCATGTGTTGTCAACAGCCAGCAACAGAATATTTAAGCCGTTAAGGTGAGATACAATGTTATGGGAAAACGATGTTTAAGCAGTAATAATATGTTTGTGGATAATATCCGTTGTGGTTCTAATTTCCGTCTCAATTATACCTCGTGCTCGTCTGTTACGGATTCGCGTAATATTTGACTTGTTTATTTTTAACCGACTTCTAAGAAGGAGGTAATTAAGATATAAGCAGCCAATGGATTTAAGAAAGTCAAAATCTCTGATCTATTAATTAAAAGAGTTGCATTGTAAATAGTTTTATATTTAGTCTAATTACGATGATACGATCTGCTGATGATGCTGCTGCTGCTGATGATGAACGCAGGGTCAATGGGTTTTCATATTGAACACGACAGCGACATAGCGTCAGCGTCTCTGTTAAGACAAATATATTAAAATTGTGCTCTACCATTAAGAGTACGAATGTGGCATATCTTTTATTTAAATTACAAAGGATAGCGCAGATGGAGCGCATGGAGCATTAAAATACAGCAACTAAAGCGATTACAGAATCAAAAGAGAATACAAATTTCCGGCAGTGAAAAATAATTTATAATCAAAATGACACTTTTGACGTATTAATGAACCGGGAATTTTCGCTATTGTTTATAAATATAAATAATTAAATATGTATAAATTAAATAAACATTATAAACGAAGTGTGTCGATTTCGATCGACTTGACACTTGTAAGTGGCAGTTTAGTCAGCAAATTCATCATGTATTTTTAAATTCTGTGCGCTCGTATCATATAAATTCAAACTTTCATGACGCGCTCAAATACCTAAATCTAAGTTCAATAAATGGAATAAAACTTCAATTTGCGTGAGATCGAAATTGGTTTATAGTGATTATTAAAAAAAGGGATACTGTTTTTACCTGCTTTAACATCAAACTCGAATACAAATAAAATTATTTTTATGCATTGTACTGTAGCAAAGGAGAGTTCATTCAACTCTTATTTCGCTTGAAACAACTAGTATCAAGAAGAATATGTTTAATTTATTTAAGCTTCTATAAAACCTTTTTAGCATTACACTTTACTTTTATTTAATCAATTATGATATTAAAAAAAAAAAACAGTAACAACGAATCCGTCTCCACAAATAAATTCGCACATTCTTGAGTAAATTGTTTACTTTTAGAGTAAAATATCTCAAACATATTGAGCATTGTATATGATTAAATTTTAATTTCACTTTATAAGAATATCAATAAATAAACTAAAAAACTTAAATATTATATAAAGTTTGAAATAACAAAATAAATGCAGTTCCGGACCGTAAGTTAATGTGAGATCAGGGCCCCCTACCCTGGGCTCACACTAACACATATCTGAACGTAGACTTGAATTAAATGAATTGAATGGGTTTTATTAATTGCAGGACTCGCAGGGCTATAAACCATACGATCTATTTAATTTAATAAAGTTATGTATTCTTTCGCATTATCGTTTATTTTTGACTTTGACATCTAAAGATGGGGGCCCCTCCTTGAATCCACGGGGCCCTGGGCTGAAGCCCAAAAAGCCATATGGTAGATCCGGTCCTGAATAAATGTGTCTTGGCTCACCCGGTTGAAACGAAGCTGCTTTCGCCATATATTATAAATTAAATAACAGACGGATTAAAATAAATTAACAACGTTTGAGAATAATTAAATAACAATGACAAAATTGTTGTTAAAATGTGTAAAGTTGGTACAAAACAAAAGAAAGTTTATATAATATTATTTAAAACCAATAGAAAGGACAAAGAGAAAGATAGAGAAGGCAAAGTCGCCAGGAACGCCTAACGTTTTTACTTACGTGACGAGTTCTGCCAGTTCACTCGAAAGCCGCGTCAAAGAACTTCGTTCCCAAAAACTATCGTTGATTTTCATGCAAAATTAAATAGTAGTATAATAAATTAAATTACCATAAGTAACTAATATTATAATACCTAGAAGCAGCTTGTTATTTATTTATTTGAAACACCGTCGGCATATTCACAAAAACAATTCAATCAAAAGTACACGGACCAATGCAGTGTGATACACCACTACAGGTATTTACAGCACTATTGCCACACTGCTGGGCTTACTGGGCAACTTGCACCAATATGGGTTGGTGGATACACATGTAGCAGAATTTTATGCAGGTTTCCTCACAATGATTAGACATTGATATGCCTAACTACTGAGTTTATGAATGGTTCTTCTCGGTAAGATCTATATCCCAATTGGGTTTTTCTTGATCAAAATTAATCTTTTAAAACGACAAGTCAAAAGTGTTTGTGACAGCTTATTTGAATTATTAGTAAATATAGATTGATTTTAACTAATTATTTTGGTTACTAGCAAAAAATTATAATTAACTATATAAAAATTACGATTGTGGAATTATTTTCCAATTAATCAACATGATTTGACCACGTGTACTAAAATGTGAAGATAAGTAAAGCCTTGTTATAGTTTAAAACAATTGTTGGTTTATAAGGATGTATTTGTTCATTGCGACGTTTCATTGCAATTCATTTTCAAAGCATTTAACTAAGTGTTCTCTCTCGCGCTACAATACAATTAATGAAATGGATATTAGTGCAAACCAAATCTAAGTGTTTTAACAATTGTTTTACATTCGTATCTGTGCTATTATAAATGCGAACGTAACTCTCTCTGTTACCTCTTCACGCTTAAATCGCTGAATTGATTTATATTAAGTTTTGTGTGGAATTAGTTTGAGTCTCAGGGTTTTTTTTTTAATTCACCCCTTGAGGGAGTAAAATGGTAAAGTAATAGGTAAATTTTTATAAATTTCGCGCGGGTGATGCCGTATGTAAATTATAAATTGTACATGCTGTTGAGTGCGTATTTTTGAAGAGAAGCATTTATTGGTGTGATTTGGGGTTAGACCGATTGGTATATCTTTTACCAATTATTCACCTCCCCGAGGTATCTACTCCCTTGTCTGTGCGTATCACGTATACTATATAGTTAGTTACATTCAAACATCATCAAACATTTACAATGTCCTACTACTGGAAGCTTAAAGCCTCCTATCCCTTTAGGGAGAAGATTAGGAGTAAATACCACCATGTTGCTCCAATTCGGGTTCGCTAAGCATGTGGCAGACTTTCATTGAAATTAGACACATGCAGGTTTCCTCACAATGTTTTCCTTTACCGCCGAGCACAAGATAAATTATAAATACTAATTAAGCACACGAAAATTAAGTGGTGCCCACCTGTGTTTGTACTGCCTGTGGTTTGAACACGCAATCATCGCTACTATATACTTCGAAAAATATATTTAATTTACTAACGAAATTTTATGTATTATTTATTTATTGGTTTTAATTGATTATAATAACGTTCAATTACCATCGCGTTCGCAGAGTGTCGGACACAAGTAAAGTCAACGTAAAAGTTAAAGTATTTTAAAAATTAATTAAGCAGGATTTTAAGATAGTCGTCAAATAAATTTCAACTGAACAAAGGATTTCTATAATACAAAAGATAAGATAAGGTTTACCATCCGACTCTACAGTTTGACCTCGGAATTAAATTCCAAATGTATTGGTATTTACTTCCATTTAATTTCCAAGGGATATGATTGGTAGGACTTTGTGCAAGCTAGTCTGGATAGACATCACTTACTCATCAATTTGTATTATACTACCAAATAGCAATACTTAGTATTTTCATGTTCCGGTGTGGAGGGTAATAACACTACAGGCACAATGGACATAACATCTTAATTGCCAAGATCAGTGGTTTATTGGTGATGATTGAAATTTCTTACAGTACCAATGCTTATGGCCATAGTGGTAACCACTTACCATCAGATGGCTCAATAGGCCGTCAACCTACCCATCGCATGAAGTCAAAAAGAAAGTCGGCGTAAATGTAAATCCCTTAGTTACTGGTGTTTAGATAAAGTTGACACACAAATGAACTCACTCTTATAATCCGATGTGATCTAAACTTCGGAGACACATCACGACTGGAGAGAAATCTGGTGTCAATGGCATCACGTGCTTTCTGTTCTGAGGAACGGGCGTGTAAAAACAGCCAACGTCCTACTGTCACTTAAAAGTGTACCAAAATAGTCGTCAATAGTTAATTTTTTTAAAATTGTTTATTTTCTAATCTAAATCATTAGAAATAATCAGCTACATAAATAAAATTACATGTCATTTTTAATAGCTGAGAATTTACGAAACAAAAATATTTGCAACGACTTTTTTTAATTCAATATTCGTAATTACTTCTAAAAGGCAATAGACGACAACAGCCCAAGAAGTCTAGGAAAGTGAGGAATAGAACTTGCGACTTTCGCCACGCTAAGCAAATTTTACAACGTTTAACAATTGAGATAATACCAATTAAATATCGCATTTAAAAATGAAATTCAATTTTTTCTAATACTTATGAACTTTAGTTTGCTAATATATGTCTGAGCGTATGGACCTATTTGCACATACGATTAGATCCTAAATGTCTTCATATCTCCCCGGATATTTCAAGCCTCTTGGCAAACGATCGTTGTATCCCTTATCTGCTTTACTGCTCTGCTAATGCTTTGTGTTATTGTGGTGCTAATATGTATAAACTGGCTATCTTAAAAAATATAAAGGTTATTTTAATTGGTATTTTCAACTGGGCTTGGATGGCCAAATACGAAACTATGAGGAACAGAAAAATTGCTCAAACAAGAGAAAATTCCAATTTTAAATAGTAGTTAAAGTTGATTTTGAAAAAGGAACAAATTCTGAAAAGTAATGACAGATTTAAGAAAAAAACGTCTTTTTTTATTTTAATGTAACATGTCTTTGATAACCTTGTTCGAAATTACGATTAATTTTTGTTTTTCAACATCGAGCATTTTTCCACAACATTATGAAATACATAAATTAAAATTCAATCTTAAACCGTTAAGCCTTCCTGCTCTATCCTCGCTAATAACTTTGCGTTTAATGTGAAATTATTTTCTTACTATTTATTACTATGTAAAGGATTTTTTTAATGTCCATTATTTGTATATGAACTACGATCCTATATTGACTTCTTAAATTATAAAAACAAATACCTACAGTGGCAATAGAGTACACGGGACGGTATCCTTGGGGTGATCGTTTCGTGTGATAATGGAATCGCCATGCCCTTGATACTTGTTAATATCATTACAACCCTCCTAATGATAAATCAAGTCATGCATTTCAAGCGAATTGTGGTTTCACTTTGTGGTGGCGGCATTTGAGTAATTATTAAGAAATTACAAAGTAAATAAATAAATAAATAAATATTGGAAAACATCACATACATTACTCTGATCCTGAAGTAGCTAAAGCACTTGAGTTATGGTAAATCAGAAGTATCGTCGGTACCACAAACACCCAGACCCAAGACAACATAGAAAACTAATGAACTTATTCTACATCGACTCGGCCGCGACTCGAACCCGGGATTTCGGTGTGGCGTACCCATGAAAACCGGTGTACACACTACTCGACCACAGAGGTGGTCTAAATATTTCGTTTGTTATACAATACAATGTAAAAAAATCTAAGTTGATGATAGTGAAATGTTAAGTTCAGATTTGGTTGCAACGTTTCTACGTGTAACGGTTTGGTGTAACGTACAGGCACCAAATGACACGATTAGCTAAGTACTAAAAATATTGTTTATGAAAACCGATGGAACAGTTCCCTTTTAACATTGTCTGATGACAAATATTTTATAAAATTAAAGTCCGTCCTGAGCGGACCTCCCCCTCACTCAGACAGAAGGAAACTTTAATTGTTAGCATTATGATCAATATATCTAAGTAGCAATACGTCCAGGTAACGTCTATTGAGACTGTATCCCTGATGCGTATGTCAAATATAAATTTTTAGTTAAGGCTTTAAAGCATAGCCAACAAACTCACTTTCACACTATAATATTCATTAGGATAATTAGGATTATCTTACAAATGTATATGTCTAAACTTGACATCGACTTAGCAAATATTGCCTTAAAACACAATTTTTTACAAGGAATTAAACGGCACTTTAAAATTTATATGGATTCTAGAGTTCTGGCAGCGTTACCTCGTTGTAAAGCCAAACTGTACGTTGGCTGATAAAACTGACAGGTTTTAAGTCACTCGATGCAATTCTTCCTGAGATCTTCGAATAAAGATACTTTAAAATATAACAGCCTGTAAATGTCCCTCTGATGGGTTTAGCCTCTCCGTTTGAGGAGAAGGTCTGCTGCATGTGTATCCAATGCAAATTGAAGATTTTCATCCAATATAGGCAGGTTTTCTCACGTTGTTTCATCACCGACTGCGAGATTAAACTGGGTTTGAACCCACAAGATATTTAAGATAAGACAAAATTTATTTAAGTTCGAGGTCAACCATTGAGCTATATAGGCTCTAAGTTACTTGACAGCCCCTATTATGTGTCGTGGTTACCAAGAAGCTGATTGGATGCGGTACTGCATAATATTACTCCGCACGAAATCCGTCAATATTAAGACAATATTTATTGTGTGTTCAAAATATAATTAAATGTATTAAATTGTAATAAGTAGATGTAAAAAGAAAAAAATACAAGAATGGAGCGATTTGAAAAATATATTCGAAAAATGTCTTGGACGCCAAATCTGTGCAAATAGAAATTTGACATAATATAATAATAATATAGTTTAAATCAGAAAGTTTTATCAAATGGATAATGTCGAAATTTTATTGAAAAATATATGCTAATATTTTATCGCAAAAGATTCAGTAAAACTTGAGCCATTGTTCCCCCGAAATATTGTACGGAACACAATCGAACAATAAAGAAAATAAACAAAAAATTGTCTTCCTGAAATGTTGATTGTGATTCTCGGAAATAAAAACACGCAGGCACATCGAACTACCGAACCCGATCAAATAATAGAAAGACTTTAATTACTTTGAAGAAGGAATTTACTTGGTGGTAGGGCTTCGTACAAGTTCGTCTGATTCATCCACTCATCAAATATTCAACCAAACAGCAATACACAGTATTATTGTGTTCCAGTTTGAAAGGTGAACTAGTGTAATTACAGGCATATGGCATATAGCATCCTAAGGATGTAAGGACTGGTAAATATTTCTTACAGTGGCAATGTCTATGGACGGTGGTGACCACTAACCATAGGTGGTCCATTCAATATAAAAATCTTCGCATAAAAATAATTATTGACTCAAATCCTTTTGTTTTGCTCATGTATTTAAAGGCGTTATTAGAAAAACTGTTCACGTTTCAATATAGGTTTGAAAGCAGCCTTGAGCTACCTTCATAGTTCATACATTTACTAACAAAGTTACTTTCATTAGTCACGGCGTTATTAATTTATGACGTGTTAAGTGCCCCAGGGTAGTGATATCTTTATTTAATAAAAAATTTAAACTAACCCATTTTTGTTAACAATAATAATAATAATAATATATTCGATTACTAAGATCTTCCTATATGTTAAACTTGCTGTTAAATTGTATTCGACCCTGCGTCTGTACTTTCAATGATTTTTAAAAGAAAATTTAAAGTAGTGGGTTTATTGGAAATTTCACATATAATTCAATATATTATTTTAATTTTCCACCTCATGTATGTCATACAAGTATTTATTTATTATTTATTGTGGCTCAATAAACTTCGCATATAATAATTTGCACTCAGGAAATATAAACCACTATTCTAACGCTAACATTGCACTTTAAACCACTGAAGTTTTATATTCATTTTGGTTGTAAATAAACTCCGAGGAGCGACCTAATGTTCACTACATTAGGTCGGTACTTAACCATACCAATCAATGCTCAGACTGACGTTGCATAAGTCTATAGCCTTCATCAACAATTGGGCTATAAAAGACATCAAATAAATTTTGAAATCCGACTGGTTCTAGAGATCAGTGCGTACAAACGAAAATCAAACAAACTCTTCAGTTTTAACTATAACTCTCAAGATATTCATAATTATTTAATAATCAAAGTATTATTAACTTATATTAAAGTATATTTTCAAAGAAAATAAATTAAATGTATATATAGAGTATCTGATATAGTATAGTCTGATAAACAACAAAATATCGCTGATAACAACAATTCATCATCGCCAGTACTCGATCACAGAACATTAGACAATCACTTAGCTTTCGAATCGATCGCAGTACTGACGTTCAATGAGGTACACTTTTAGAAAAGCAATTAACACTTAATTGTAGCTAGTTAGCGACCGTGGCTCTGCTCGGATCGACATTAGTATATGTTCTTATAAATTCGAATAATTTAAGTCTTACGTAGTTATAGTCCAGGAGTCATTATTATATTATTATGTTTACTTATAAAACAAACTCAAACGTGTGCGTGTGCTTAACTTGGCCTATTAAAAATTTAAAGCTCATGTGAAAAAAACAGAAGTTTTATTCCAGAAGTTGACAATTATTGGCTTAAATCTGTGTTTTGTTCTTTTTTTTTTTAATCTTATAATGTGAATCTCAACAGACATGTTGTCCGTGACTTTCTTAGTTTATCTTTAAAAAAAAAAAAATTATTATGTATCTGATAATAAAGAAAATATTGTAAAATTAAAGAAGTTAAGATTAAGATCTACGCAAATAAATTTAAAACATCACAATGCTCGTAATCTCTATTACATTCTTGTAAACTATGTTCAACTTTATTGAGAAAGAATTTTAAAATATTTAAAGCTATTTTACACTAGCGATTTTTAAGTGAGTGGCCCATATGCTCGTCCGCAAACAAATGCCATAAAAAAAAATTTATATTTCTTATTTTTAATTATTATGCTTATGTTTAATTTATATTTTCAATAATTACATTGTGTAATACGATAATGCATGGAGAGACTACCTGTAAGTAGTAGAACTTTTGCCTTGATAATTTTGAAATGTAATTTTATATTTTGGATGTGATATTGTATCTACTGTTGGTTGTCCTAATGAAAATATATTAAAGATAAAATTATATACGTCTACTTTTTTAAGTCATTAAAAAAAATGGCGTGGTTTGAAAATCGCCAGTGTTTAAACTCAAATTCCTTCCTCTTTTTAGGGTCAAGGACCAAGATTAAAATCGTCCCATTTATATAATCTGGTAATATTTCACAGGTTCTCACTTTCCATCGGCCTATCTGTCCGTAAATCTTGAGGTCTTGGTTAATGAGCTATGACTAAAGATATTTTATAGGCACGGACGGTTTAGTACATAGTTTTATTACCCAATAACAGTGCAGGCAAGGAGAACTATGCCCTATTTCTACGAATGTGTATATACATCTTATAAATCCTTAAGGTGCTTTTTTTATTTATATAGATTGGCCGAAAACTAACATATTATACAAATTTTAAACAGTGTAGACAACTCTTTGTATATACCAGCTTTAATTAAAAGGACTCGGAACAATTGTCTCTAATGATTACACTTTGAGGAGTTGAATGATCCAAATTAATATTGTCTTGTATAATTGTATTGTTTTGTGATAAAAAGTGCTTCATTTAATTAATTAATTTAACTTAAACTTTATAACTAAGAGTTTAATGCGAAAGAGTTTATATATTTTATCCAGAAATGCGTTTCTGTGAACGTGAGTGAATTAAAGTTATTTAAGGATTGTTGTATGTACTCATCCTGTTTATTTTTAACTAGTTTCCACCCGGCTTCGATCGTGTGTGGAGGGGCAATAGGACCCCCTGTGTTATCTTCTGTGCTTATGACAATGTATGCAAAATTTCATAGTAATCGGATGAGGAGTTACCAAAAAATGTAACAAACAAACATACTCATTTTCACATTTATGATATTACCTAGTTAGATAGGTGGGAAAGGTGGGCAGACGGGCAAATGGGCCATCCGATGGTGATCATAGACATTGGCGCCGTAAGAAACTCCAATCATTCCTTACTTTGCGCCACTAACCTTGGGAACCAAGTTATTATTGCTCATGTGCAATCATACACTGATTCACTCACCTTTCAAATAATACAAAGTATTGCTGCTTGGCGGTAGAAAACATGCTGAGTGGGTAGTACCTACTCCGACGGGCTTGTAACCCCACCACCAAGTATATGAAGTTCAATTGAATTAAAAAATCCATTGAGTTTAGAACTCGTTGATCTTAAGCAAATATATCTCGTTAAAATTGTTCTTATCTATAATCACAAATTCAATTTAACGAAAGAAAAAAAGACTTACGTTAGTTCCACACATGATAATATAAATGGTGACTCGGTTATCTGTCCCACGCTTTTATAAATTGTAGTCTCGCTACATTAAGCATGAGTGCGACGTTTGCTACAGATAACTCCATCCAAGTTTCGGAGTCAGCCATGTAGCATTTTGTGTGTTATATTCTATGAAGATCTAAGGCTTTAGTGTATGCGACACATAATAGTTAGGTAAATGAATATTCGTTGAAGTCAAATAGAAATATTGGGCATATTATCAGGATATTTTGGGTAGTTGGGTTGGTGTCATGTCTCATAGTTGTAATAGCTGAACCTGTGGCTTTACTCGCATGGAATGTATAAAACTTTACTTATACATTTTCTCTCTCGAGGGGTAAATTAAAGCCTTCCATCTCCAGGACTCAAACTATCTCCACACTAAGATTCATCTTGATAATTTATTTACATAAGAATTAATTATGATTTGGATTTACTTCTATAGATACAATAAAATACATCGAAATTCAAAACAGTTACTGTAAAAACTATGCGCGAGTGGAATGGTGGCAAAAATGCTAGCAGTATTTACCCGTTGAATCAAACTTCCGATCCACTGGACAAAAATTGAACCAGCCTTATTACCAGTGGAAGGAATACAAGTGTTATGTTTTTTGTATAAGAGTTTTTGCATTATTACTCCATGGGTGCTCACACAAGTTTTGGTTATGAGCTAAGGGTTAATTTTATACAGGTAAGGAATATGTCAAACCTTCAAAAAATTATAAAAGTGTCTATGAAGATATCATTGTCATTGATTATTTTAGTCTCAGTATCTGTTATATTTGACAGTACGCCAGCTATATGTTGAGTAGGGACTAAACCGGATACGTATGTCTTAATGATTACGTAAATAATTAAACAAAAGTAATAATTCAATACGAATTACAATATATTAAAATAAAACAATCTTAAATCAAAACAATTCAGTCGAATATTTCTTTATTCGTTTAACTTTTGAGCATCACATATATTTTCAATTAATTAGGAGTCAAATTCATAATTTATTGCGGCTCTTATTTCCCATTTTTACACACTTTACGAAATTCCCCTACATCGAGTGGGGGAGGGGGTGTTATGTGGGAATCGCCTTGAAAAAGACGCCTAGTGCACCCGAGTACACTGGAATACTCACTTAAAAATCTGCGGTTCCCTCTCCGTCTCTTCAGCCAACCTATGTTCCAAACGGTGTATGATAAATGATTTTATAAGTATATTTGTTCACAATTAAATTGTGAGGATTTTTATAAATAATTTGAAAAAATCTGTAATCCCGTCAATGGGTGTATGTTAAGGATGTCATGTTAAGTGGACATTTTTATGGCACCTGTTCTTTGTTCACGAGGACAGTTGATATCTGTCAAATTATCCCATCTCAAAATATGTTTGTATAGAACGAGTATTAACAGATTCAATAGAATGATTCAGTTTACAGTAGTTTTGTACGAAAAATAAATATATGCTTAACCCAAAATATAGTTATTACTAGACTAGACTAGACTTTGGGCAATTTATTAGGTATTGAAAAACTATAAAGATTAATATTACTCTTAAACCGTCCAGCATTACCACCTGATCAGAATATAAAATCCACCGTGAAGAACTGGCATATTGGATTCCACCAAGAAACTCAGTAAAAACTATCAATACAGTTAAATTACATAAAAGAGTTCTAACTACAATATACACAATTAATCAAGAATTATTATTACTCATAAAAATAATACTTTACTATAAGATGTTTGTACTAAGTTCAACGCAGGATTAATCAAGAATAATCATTGTAAATCTGGTATATTTTAAAAGAGCAACTATTTGAGTTTCTGGCTCATTGTTCTAGCTGGAGGTCGCTTTCCGGAATGGTGGTAGGGCCAAAAATTGACATTGAAAAAATGCCTACTTGTAAAGTTTACTTGAATAAGATGCATTGGAATTGATAGTCAAGATCCAGGAATTGTTAAATCTACGCATTATCGTCAGAGATACGCAAAAATATATTTAACAAAAATGCATGCGTATTTTACAAAGGAGATTATTTTCAATAACAAATTAAAGTCTGCTGAGAGGCAGCTCAAGTATGGACTGCGGAATTTTATTAAATTTTATTACGTAGCCTTGTATTGTATTTTATTTAATAATATTGTTTCGGAGTGAGTAAAACAAAAATATAAATGCAGTTTTTCTAGTATTATTTGTGTAATACACTGTATTCCTGTGTAGGATTTGCGAGACCAATATTTAATGATACAGGTCGGCGGACTGCACATACACATTGGCGCCGCAAGAAATATTCAACAATAACGATTCCTTACGTCGACAATACGCCACCAACCTTATTAACTAAGATGATATGTCCCTTGTGTGGTCGTTCTTCAAACCGTAGCACAACATTACATTTTTTTACATTATATTAACAGCCTTTAAATTTCCCACTGCTGGGCTAAGGCCTCCTCTCCCTTTGAGGATAAGGTTTGGAGCATATTCTACCACGCTGCTCCAATGCGGGTTGGTGGATACACATGTGGCAGAATTGCGTTGAAATTAGACACATGCAGGTTTCCTCACGATGTTTTCCTTTACCGCCGAGCACGAGATGAATTATAAACACAAATAAGGCACATGAAAATTCAGTGGTGTATGTCTGGTTTTGAACCCGTAATAATCGGTTAAGATGCACTTGTTCTAACCACTGGGCCATTTCAGCTCTCACAACATAACTAAACATTTATATTCGGCGTTCAAATATATGATGAGAAGGTGGTACCTATCCAGACAGGCTTAATATTAGTGGCCTTAAAAAAAGAAAATTGTATTATACACATTACATAATAATGATAGATCAGTTGCGACAACAGTTTTGTCTTTGTACTTTTTTTTTAATATATTTTTTTATTTTCGAATTATTTGAAATAATATCTCTTCATAAAAACGAACATCCACGTGTGAAAAAGAAGCTACACGTGCAACGGAAACAAGATATTATAAATACAAGTTATTGATTGAGCTTCAACTGTGATTAAATTACAGAGATTTTAAACTGTAAATTGTATTCAGACCTATTCTTTAGTCGATTGGAAATTATGGCATTTTTTTTGGTTTTCGTCCATTCGATTAAAAATGGAATATTTATATGAACAAATGTCTGTCTGTACGTCAGCTTTCAAAGAGTCTACTCACCGAAAACATTTGATATTTTATTCGTATATTATGTTTATTTATTTATATAATTTACGAGTACCCAACAAAAGATACACACTGAATACATATTCTTAAAATTAAACAATATAAGGGTTACAAGTTGTCTGCTCCTTTAATTATAGGAGACCACAGCATGCACTAAATAATAATTTAAATACAATTAAGATAAAAATGTGAAAAGAAAATATACATAGCAGTAAAAAACAAATATTAATTAGTAACTTAAAATTAAGAATAAGCTTATTAATTTTTTTTTCTTTTGCTTATATTATGTTGTTTGTGGTCTAGTCAATGCAGTAGGGCTGTGTATGGCTAGGTAGCACCCACTCATCAGATATTCTACCATATATATTACGATTATTATCTTTCAAATAATCCTAATTAAAAAAAAAATGCTGTCATGGGAGGTTAGGTTAGGTGTACTAGCTGTTGCTCTCGGCTTTGCTCGCGTGGAAGTTGAATATATTTACAGATTATGGTTCATGTCTCTAACTTTCAAACAAAATGTCGGACATCCGTACAAACTTTCAACCCCTACTTCACCCCCTTAGGGGTAGAATATTCAAAACTCCTTCCTTATTGGGTGTCTACTCAATAAAACGATCCTACTCACCAAATTTCATGGCCCTTACTTTAATAGTTTACTCTCGGCGATGATGAATCAGTCAGTCAGGACATGTTATTTCATAAGTATAAATTAATGAAAGGCCGCCATTGAATAACACTTATATCAACAATAACAATTAGAACGTTTGAGAATAATTTAATGATAACGAGAAAATTGTTATAAAACCTCCGGGTAAATCACAAAAAAAAACATTAAATAATATTGTATAATGCCGTATACGATAGAAAGAGACAGAGAGAACGAGAAAGAGAGAGAAGTTCGCTTGGAGGGGCATAGCGCTTATTCCTTACATGACGATTTCTTCCAGTCCACTCTACTCGAAGCCACGTAAAAGAACTTTATTCGAAAAACCATAAGTTATTTAATATTCTTAATCATCAATGCCTTTGCAAAAATATAATGTATCTAAAGCCAACAGGACACCCTATTTCGTGAGTTCTGTGTATTATATAAATGTTTTTGGGTTGGCTGTTTATCCGTTTGTTACGAATAAACGTTAATGATCCGTTTCAGCTACAGGAAGGGATTTGATTTGATTCTGCCTTAGGGCCAGCCTTGTACGACCTTAATTTTATGAGTGAGAGATGAGAATTTATAGAAGTAATAATACAATATTACCAACATTATAAATATATATTACCTTACTAGCACGTTAAATAACATTAGTTGTATGGGTTACATAAATAAAAAACGAATAGGTATTACTTTGAAAGATTTTTTAAGACAAATAGGATATTCCGAAATATTAAAATTACTGAAATTAATCAATGTTTATAATTGAATATAAGAATTGTTAAAAATCGTGGTCGCTAATGACCTAAGATGTTAAAAAGCGACCGAAAAAAAATAACATTAGTAAAATGCTGTAAGTATAATGCTGTCACGTTAAAACGGTCACTGAAAAAGAAAACACGTAATACGACGACTGGCTTTAAAAATGCTTTTAATTTCTTATTCATAACAACAGCTTGATATATGAGAATCCTTGATAAGGCTTCTGTTTATAAGTAAAATACCAATGTAACAGAGTTTTTCGATGGGCAAAGAAATTAAATATACAGATGAAATAGAAGTAAGTTCTTAGAGCTGTGAGTCAACTTACTTAAGCCAGATTTTAGCTAATATTTTTGACATCATAGCGTTTAGTGATAGTGTTTGAAAATATAAAACATATGGATGTAATGTTTTAGTCTTTATTTAAAGTATATTACCTCACATATATGATATTTTGGTCGTTTACAGGGGAGGGAAACAGGAGCAACCCACTACGATTTAGCGAACATATATCAGGATTTCTTCCGGCGGATGCAAGTTTCCTTTCGGTATTGGCACTAAACCATGCACTGATAAGTTAACTTAGTAAAGTGACTGGGTTAAGTCCTCCCTTTCCTTATAGAAGAAAGGAGATTTTTTACGCTCTTCCAGCGTGTTTTACGATCATTTAACTATGAACTTGAACGAAATAAAATCGTAGACAATTAGTAAAAAGTTCCAATGATCTATTTTCGGAAATTTATTTAGTGAAAATGAAGACAATAGTTATTATTATTTTTAGATTTTTAGTATTATTTATTTAATTTCATCGCATATATGTACGTGTAAGCTCTATATTTTCGTGTGCCTGTGTTTACTTTGTTGGTTATCTTATTAATAAACAAAATAATACCAAAAACGTTTAAGCTGAAATTTCGTAGAACAGAGCAATCTATGTAGATAAGGTGTAGACAAGCTTATACATGAATGCTAAAACATTACAGTGTTAAAGGTAAAGCCCATGATATCATTGCTTTATTCTTGAATCAAAGAATTCAACAAGTGTCTATTAATGGAATAAAGTCTTCTGGATCTGTACTAAGAATGGGCGTGCCACTAGGATCAATTTTGGGTCCTTATCTATTTTTGTTGTATATAAATGATCTTCCTTTTTGTGTTAAAGTTAATTGTGATATTGTATTGTTTGCTGATGATACCTCATTACTTTTTAAAATTGAAAGGTAACAACGTAATTATGACTGTGAATAATGCACTATCACTGTTACAAAGTCGGTTTACAAAAAAAAAAAAAAATTAGTTCTTAATGCTAAAAAGACAAAATGCCTACTGTTCGACTTACCTAATATAAGAAAGCAAAATTTCAAGTGAACTTTAAACCATAGCGATCTAAATCCAACCGACACTACAGTATTTTAATGAAACATTTTACTGAGTTACACAGCATACATAAAAGTTAGATGTGTAACTGGTGTTGATACTTCTCGATCAGAATACTTTGGTTTCTTTCATAGAATACTATTTATTATGCTGCGGATATTAAACCTGTTTTCATACTGTAAAAAAGAGCATTTCAGCCTATTTATAATCTTGGAGCTGGAGACTCCCTTCGGAGTTTTTGTAATTAAGTCAGTAGTTGCTTCATAATATGTTTACAATAATATTATGTATATTCACAATAATATAGATTTTTTCGAAAGAAATGGTGACAATGATTGTATGGATATGAGGAGGAAAGGTAAACTAATAACACCTAGTTTCCGACTTCGCAAAGTTAATACATCCTTCCTGGGGCACGGTATTCGGTTCTATAATAAGATTCCAAGGTTATTTTTAAATTGGCGTATAAAAAAAATTCAAAGCTATTGTCAAAAAAAAACTTTGATAAATAATATTACTCAATACAAGATTATATTAAAGATAAAAAAGAGTGACATTGATTTGTAGGCGGGATAGGTATATAAAAATTCAATTGTACTCTGTAATTTAAATTGTGGAAAAGAGTAACAGAAGAATATAAGGCACTGAACTGTTCTGCCTTTGCCTATCTATACTAATATGCTGCTGCGGAAAGCCGCAGGTGACAACTTAATTTAAACCCTAAACTTCCAAAGTATTGGCGCTATTTAAGAAGCTATCATTTCGCGCAATAACCAATAACTATCGGACATGGAAAAATGTTTCAATTAAAAACTGTTTTACGTTTGCGTTATATATAGTTAATCGTAAGAAAATGGTCAATTTTTAATTTAAAGACGGAAACCCCATAAAATGTCCTTTCCAGAAAACCATTCGTTTTTACTACCAAGAGCAGATACATCTGTCAGTTTATGTCGACACCGTCTGTTGCATTATGACCAATAAAATAACTGCTATTATATTAATACATCTCAATTTATTACACTCAAATGAAATATATATGAACAAGAGAGGTGTGTCCGTGATGACGCCTCGTTGATGTGAAACTTCGAAATTGAAATTTGTTAAAATAATTTAACAAATATCAATTTTTTTATTATTATTATATAGCTATTTTTTTTTTGTATATAGGCGGAAGAGAAATTGGGTCATCTGGTGGTAAGTGGTCACCACCGCCCATAGACAAAGGCGCTGTAAGAAATATTAACCATTCCTTACATCACCTATGCGCCACCAACCTTTGGAACTAAGATGTTATGTCCCTTGTGCCTGTGATTACATTGGCTCACTCACCCTTCTAACCGGAACACAACAATACAGTGTACTGTTATTTGGCGGTAGAATATCTGATGAGTGGGTGGTACCTACCCAGACGCTTGCACAAAGCCCTACCACCAAGTATATATTTTCTCGTCTATATTCTTTTATTCAATAAAAATATATCGTTATTGAACAGAACCTATACCCAACTTACATATTTAATGGTACTAAATTTTTTTTTAGCATTAGCAGCCCGTAAATGTCCCACTGCTGGGATAAAGGCCTCCTCTCCCTTTGAGGAGAAGGTTTGGAGCATATTCCACCACGCTGCTCCAATGCGGGTTGGCGGAATACACATGTGGCAGAATTTCGTTGATATTAGACACATGCAGGTTTCCTCACGATGTTTTCCTTCACCGCCGAGCACGAGATGACTTATAAACACAAATAAAGCACATGAAATTTCAATGGTGCCTGCCTGGGTTTGAACCCGAAATCATCGTTTAAGATGCACGCGTTCTAGCCACTGGGTACTAAATTTAATGGTACTAAATACGCATAATATAATTTTTTGCCATTCTACAATTGTTTAAAAAAGATACGAAAGATGCAAATGTATAATATGAATATTTCTCATAGGAAACATCACAATTTCAAAGGATCTTTTCATTTCACCCTATTTGATGGTGTGCGAAGGAAGACAATTGTTTCCACTCCCTTGACTGTAGACGGGAATCTTAAAACTTTGTTTTATACGTTTCAAGTCCAGATTTTCGTATATTTTTCCGACTACGCTGTAAAAAAATCTGTATCAGAGGTTTGTGTGGCGTTTATAACATTTACGATATCAAATCAAATCAAAATATACTTTATTCAAGTAGGCTTTTACAAGCACTTATGAATCATCATTTAACAAACTATTTAAAGTAAAGCTACCACCGGTTCGGAATGTAGATTCTACCGAGAAGAACCGGCAAGAAACTCAGTAGTTACTCTTTTTCAACATCTGAAAATACAGTCACGTTAGTTAAATACAATTATATATGTATGTTATGTCTCCTGCCTGGAAGTCAACAAGCATTAACTCCACGCTTTTTTATCATCAATATAATCTTGTATCGAATAATAATAGGAGTATCGAATATTATTATTATAAATGCGAAAGTAACTCTGTCTGTTACCCCTTCACGCTCAGACTGCTGAAACGATTTAGATGAAATTTGGTAAGGGTATAGTTTGAATATAAAGGATATAGGCTACTCTTTCTAATTCGCCCCTCGAGGTGACGGTCTGTGTGCAAAGCGGTAAAGTTTTATTAATTTCACGAGGATAAAGCGGCTGGTTCAGCTAATATATATATAAATATAATAGAAGAGATATGAATTACTAGTGGTAGTAGTGCAAGCACGTAGCGGTAGGTACAATCGACTCATGACATATTCGCCCGTCATACAGCTATACTCAGTATTGTCATGTCTGATTTGAAGGAACAAGGAACAGCTTAGATCCAAATGTTGGTGGCTATTGACTATGTAAGGAATGGTTAATATTACTTACGGCCGACGGCGCCAATGTCTAAGGGCGCTGGGGAATTCCCATCAGGTGGTATTTGCCCGTCGTCTATATATATATAATATAAAAAATATATATAAAAATATAAAACATGAGTTTATATTCGAACACGTAAATAGTTACTCGATTGAGGTGTATCAGTAAAATAATAATTATAAAAGTTAATAAAATTTAATTTTTTGACGTTTTCTGTGTTGTTTTAAATATTTAAAAAAGTAATTTAATTTTTGCAACGGCTTTCACAGAACATGCACCCGGGTCCTATGTGGAGGTAACACGCACACTTCTATGATAAGTGATAACAATCTCCCCAATACATTGATATTGCAATATCCATGTTAGAAAAACCCGATACAGTTGGCATATTAAAACTCATGTTGACACATCCCAATTAGTTTTACTTTGCTGCTTCAAGATGCTGGAAATCGTTAATCTTAGCAGTCTTCGACTAGATACGATCAAGTAAAAGTAATTAAGACGAAGCGACGGAAATTAAACAAACATAAATAAATAGTTAGCAAAGCGCCAACTAGAATTAAATAAATATTTTTTTGAAATTAGGTTCTTATGGCGGATGAAATATGGTTATAGAATAGGCTATTGGATTCTCGAAAAACTATTAAAATAAATAAACATAATAATTAAACATATTCTGTCTAACAAAATGGACGGGTACAGACTAAAAAAAAAAATATTGCAAATGTTACACCATTGACTTAATTCTATGCATTAAAAAAAAAAAAACTTAATATCGAATTTATATTTATATAATATATGAGTATCTCAGCAATCAGAAGTGAAAACGACTTTTTAAAAATACTTTCTATAATAAATAAATAACAATCAAGAAAAACATTTATTACTTTAAATGAATAATAAAAACAAACTAAAACGAAAATTTTTGTCAATGGTTCAGAAATAGTATGTTCGAAGCATTCAAAATTCGCGCCAAAAAAGTAAACCGTTTTTTTTTAATGTGTTGATGCATTAGGCGGTAAAAATATTGTAACGCAGTAACTATATGTATTCTTAATTTTTTATCTGTGAAAATACTAATTCCGTATCTACGTATGCACTCTATCTCAGGAAGGCGCGCTCATCCACCTTCAATTATTATCAGCTCGTTCTTATAAAATGTCTTAGTGTGCGTAAGACGACAACAAAAAATAAATTAAATTTATTTTATTAAAACATAACTGATTGAGCACTACATTATTGGTTAAAGAACTTTATTTCTCATAAGAATTATACAATTCACTTAAATGAGATTACAGAATATTATATACTAGATTACAAAATTTAGAGTTCTCGTATCTTGGAAGCATGCATCACACAGATATAACTAAACAAAGAAGAAATTTAAATACATATTTTATAAAATTATTTTAAACAAAGTATAAACAAACTTACAATTTTATTATTATAGGATTTTTTCTTTAATATACAACTTTAGTTTTTTTTTAAATATATTTATATTTTCCATTTCTTTTATAGTATGTGGCAAATTGTTAAAAAACTGAGCTCCCTCAAAAAGTATATTATTCTTTTCAAATGTTACATCATATTAAATATAGATTCAAAAGTAATTATATTTGAATTTGAATGTTTTTTTTACAAGTATACGGCCAACGAGCTCACCTGTATTTGTGATCATGTAAAAAGTTTTTACTTTTTAAATCCGTTAACCCGATATCTGATGGCATGTTTGTCACAGCTCCGGTCTCTTGGGCCTTAATCGAAATTGATGAACTTTACCGAAATGTTTTCATATATATTTTTTGAATACGCATTATTTATCATTTTTAAAATATAGAATTAGTTTTTATTTATCGTTTTTTATTTATTATGTCGTTTTACAAAAGGCTGTTTAATTAAAACAGAAACATAATTATTACAAATTTAAATTTCTTTATTCGAAACATTATGCTGAGTCTCCACTAGTGTTAAAATAGTATTTATTCGCTTCTTATTAAACTTTAAAGGAATTTGTATATTTTTGTGACTTGTGTTACCATTTACTAACCACGGCAATTTGGTATACTATGATTGGTACCATGGTGGATTGATGGCATAAGTGCTTCTGGAGTGCTTTACATATTTTAAGATTGTCAGTGTCGGTCTCGTTAGCGAAGGTAAAACTTACCACCAAGTTGCCCATTCGTTTCTCTGTCTGTTCCTAGTGTCTTTATTCCCAATAGAAAATTAAATAAAATACATATCAAAATGATGTTGAACAATTTTCAATTGTACATTACTTACATAAGTAAAAATATTAACATAGGGATTGGATACTTCGCTTTAAACGTTTTATAATGGCCGCAATACTAATTCGTAATTGCTCTTTTATGCACATAATTAATGCAACTCAATCCTTTATTAAATCCTTTATTAAAATGTACTGTTACTAAATATAATAATAAAATTTGATTATTTACATAACTAGAGAACGCGCTGAAAATTTTTTTTGGATTTTTTTTAAATACACTCACCCTGGTAGCAGTGTGACGTTTGGCGAGCGTCGAGCGTGGTTGTCACTTACACAAAGATAATAAAGTTGGCTCGTTCGTTTTACTTCTTTTTACGTATATAAATAATCTAAGATAATAATCTATATATTATATAAATAAAAGCGAAATACCACTCACTGATTCATTCACGAAATCTCAGAAACTCTAACACCTACAAACTTCAAATTTGGCAGGTAGGTTCCTTGTAGGGTGTTAACGGATTTTACCTCTATGGGGGTAAAACGGAAAGTTTATGTTTTATAAATTTCGCGCAGGCAAAGTCGCAGCTTCAATTAGTTTAATATAATATTTTGAACTGTTTTAATAATATACAAGAACAAACAAAGCTTTGACTAAATAAATAATAATTTGTTTAATAATCGTGTACACGCGGCCTTATAGCTTACAGCAGTCTCTTCTAGCCTTTGTAACAGAAACTCAATTAAAATGCAAAAGTATTAAGGCCAATAGTGTTTCAGCAGTAAGAACTAATTTGGTCTCCCAATCGATTACTGTTGAGAATTACTTGACTTACTTGTGATACGCTAATTTGATACATATGTCCTATAAATAATAAATAATAATAAATATTGGACAACATGACATACATTACTCTGATCCCAATGTAAGCACTTGTGTTATGGAAAATCAGAAGTAACGCCGGTACCACAAACACCCAGACCCAAGACAACATAGAAAAATAATGAACTTTTTCTACATCGACTCGGCAGGGAATCGAGCCGGGACCTCGGATTGGCGTAACCACGAAAACCGGTGTACACACTACTCGACCACGGAGGTCGTCAATATAATAATAAATATTACAATTATTACAGTCAATATCGCATAAATAGTTCTAATAATTAACAATAATCATAAAAAAGAGATAAGAATAATATATCTTAAATACAGTTTGTTAATTTAAGTGTTATTAACATATAGTATTTGTTTTAGTGATGATGGAGCACGCGTAGCCGACGGCATGGCGGGTATGCCGGTACTGGGTAACAGCGTGGGCGCGGGGGAGCTGCGAGAAGGTAGGGGGATGGGCAAGTGTGGTAACCTCCCTGATCTAATGTGGTCGTAATTTTTTTTTAAAAAGTTCAGTTTTTGTGTCATAAAATTCTCAGGAACCGCATAGAGTTTGGAACTTGGAAGGATTTCCTTGCATCAGACGGCACATAAAAGCGTTAGTCCTCCTCCTGAACTCTTTCCGGACGTGTCGAATTCACCTTCCTATCGGATAATGACCGTGGTCACCACCGCCCATAGACAATGGCGTTGTAAGAAATATTAACCATTCCTTACATCATCAATGCGTCACCAACGATGGGAACCAAGATGTTACGTCCCTTGTGCCTGTAGTTACTGGCTCACTCACCCTTCAAACCGGAACATAGCAATACTGAGTACTGCTGTTTGGCGGTACTTGCACAAAGCCCTACCATCAAGTTTTTTCTTAAGAGGAGAATGACGTAATTTTACACAATAATATACCATATACAATCTGATATTCTCAAAGTTAGAGGTGACCACACGTAAGAACGAAACATACAACAGCTTATTTCTCTTTGATTGCGAAAATACGAGGGATTTAACGGCGCTTACATTAAGATCTTCACTAAGTACCCTCAGCTGCGCTATCTTCTAGTCGCTAGACTAAGTTTCGAGCTCTAGACTAGTGATGTAACGAATACGTAGATATATTTTTTTCTAATCACAGAGACATCGATAAAAATATTATTTTGTCAAAACAAATTATTTTAAATGGAGTTTTTTAATTCTTCGGAGTGAAATAAAATAAAATTATTATAACTAACGACATTTTAGTTCATTAAATTTGTTCTTAAATTTATTACGAAAGTACCTTTTTTATTTGATATACCTATGCTCTTTTTTATTAAAAAATAATAATATCTAAAATAAAATAGTCAATAAATCATTTCTGCATTATTTAAATTATCTATATGGTTAATTTAATTAAAATATAGTTCCATAATTGAAAATATCAATATCGTCGTGTCGTTCAAATTCAAGAATGCCAAACATTGGCATTTGTTACATCACTATTCTAAACAACACGTCTGTTTAAACGTATTCAGCAATTTAGTCAATTCTTGAATGCTTAATAATATAGTTTCAGTATATTTTAGTTTAACTAAAATGTTTTTACACGTAAAACATTTAGTTGATAAACTATTTAGTCTGTGAACTAAATTGACTCAATTGAATGGAACGACCTTTTAAATTATGTAAAATATTATAATATTTTTATACGTTCTTAGTTCAAAATATCGAACGATGAATTAACGGCTATAAATAGACAATTTTTTTTCTTAAAATGCATGAATTCTATTTTTAAATTAATTATTTTAAAACAAGAAAGTGAGCGCTTAGAGTGCTTAAGTTAGTGTAACTTTTTATGAAGTTTTATAACTGATTGATATCTTTGTCTATTCAGAGGAGTTGATTCGAACGAGAGTTTTGTTGACTTTCGATAATTACAATTTTATCGTGTAATTAAAATCTCTTTTCGAAAGTTATAAGGTTATTACTGCTTTTAATAAGGATTAATTGTAATGTTCATATGCTAGTTTAGTTAATGAAAAAATGTTTACTGGGTATATTTAATACTGAAATATTATATTACGTAGAATAGAAAATTATCAGCTGCCATTACTATGTAAACGAATTGTAATCACATTGAATTTATGAAGACGTTTTTTCAGAAATGTTGTCTTTCGAACTTTCGGTAAATTTTCCGACCGATTCGGAATATGGAAACAGGGGAAAATTGCCAAGAGACTCTTTACCATTAATTTCGTAGTTACTCTTTACATAGATGACGATATTACGAATTATAGGTAGTATTAACTTGGTGGAAGGGTTTTATGTTCGAGCCCGTCTGGATAGGTTACCAGCTACAAATCAGATTTGTGTTCCGGTTTAAAGGTTGAGTGAGCCAGTGTATATATAATATATGATGAAATTTTGTATATCCTGCACGACAAGCAACGACATACCGCCAAAATTCCATTATTGTTGCAGAAAGTATAACCAAATAATTTCAACCCCAGTTTTTTATGGTATCTAGAATGTTCCTTTTCTATTCATTAAAATTGGTTTTTATCATATATGTGAGTTACAGTGTTGTAAAACTATCGATGGTTCAACGATAAAATTTAATTTCGAATAGTCCTATCGAAACGAATGCATTTCAAAACAATTAAATAACATGTTCGTTTTGTGTACTGATTTCATACAATTGATGTTTTTATTTATAGCAAGACTCCGATATTATCGTACATTTTAGTAAAATTGTACAACACTTCTTGCGACATTATTTATAAAAAAAAAAATAACCTAAAAATTACTGTAGAATTTTTATTAATTAACATTTTATCCACAACATTACCTTACTTTTGTTTTATTGTATTGTTTTCTTAGTTAATTAATAATATAAAACTGAACAAATTATTTTTAAGAAAATTAAATACAATTTTCTGCCTTCTCACACCAAAATATTCAATCACGATCTAAAGTTATTATTAAAAATATATATCGATGAACAATAACTCCATAGAGTTTTTTATTAAAAAAGGGAAGCTGTCTTTATTTTACTTAGCAATATATGCAGCTTCATGTATTAAAAATGGACGTATGAACGTAAATAAAGTACTCAAAAACTATAATTACTATTGACCTATAACGATATTAGTTTGCAGGTCTCTTGCTTATCTAGTACTTAAATGTACAAAATGGAAATTAAATAATTTCAAGGTTACCATACAATTTATAATAATTCAAGTTGAAATGTTCCTTTAAAGTCATGTAAAAATTGTCACTAATATCAACAATAATAATATTGTGAATGTACACTTATTTTCAACTCGTGTCTTGTTTGCAGATGCGAGCAATAGATCTTCGAGTAGTGGATCTCGCCGTGGATCATCTCCCACAAGGGGTCAGGTCAGTGATTTTATTATAAACAAAATCAATATATTATCAAATCAAATAAAAATACTCTTTATTGTACACCGATAAACACACATAAGTCACATTCAAGAAAGATGCGCAAGAGTCGGCCTTATTGTTAAAACAGCTATCTTTTCCAGGCGACCTTTAGGTAGAAGAAAACTAATACTTTATATACACATAATATTGTAAAAAACATTATATTTATTCACATAAGAATTGTTACGTAATATTAAGGTCTTAATTGTGTCCAAATAAAAATTAAAAATGCGTGGAATGGTAATAAGAATGCTAGCTGCAATCCCAATTCCAATCCTCTGGGCAAATGTCCTTACTAGTAGAGCACTTAGACGAGGTGTTATACCTTTAATAAAGGATTTTTGCACTATTACTCCAAGGTCCAAGTGTCTCAACAGCAAGTGTGACAAAGACCTAATTTCAGTTCGCTTCAGGTCCATTTATTTACATGATAAATTATGTTTAGATATAAATTCATACTAATATTTAAATGGCAATATTATTAGTATATTATTAGTCATGATGGCAATAATAATTGCATGTATTCCTCGAATTTCCAACTATCTAGTTAGATTCAAAAGATTGTGACAAATTCTATAGGTAACCTTAAATATGAATTACAAATTGAAGTTCAATGAATTACCATCAATCTGTCCAATCTTATTTCGGTTCTATCTAAAATGAATTGTGTATACTGTAGGAGCAAGAAGCGGATGTCAGCTGCCACAGACCAGACTTGACCAGCTCACTACCATCTCGACCACGCCCCACCAGCTACGAAAGAGATTACCGCGAGAAGGTACCTACTGTGGTAAGAAGACTTTTTTTGCTTCATCGTCATCGCCATCATTTACTTGGTGGTTAATGCATTCCCGGCTGCGTAGGTACCACTCACTTATTCCTTATTCTTCTGCCAAACAGCAGTACTAAGTATTGTTGTGTTCCGGTTTGCAGGGTGAGTGAGCCAGTGTAACTACTGGTATAAGGGATATAACATGTTACTTCCAAGATTGGTGCCACATTGATGTTATAATGAATGATTACTCTTTAATAAAAAACATAATCATAATCTGGAAATCTTTGTAATAAAGTTGTCTTAAAATTGTTTCCAGTTTTACAAAGACTTAATAATTTAATTTAAGGCCATGCCCTCATAAACGTGAAATCATATTTTTTTTTTCTCCAGGCAACTCTAAGTGGTGCAAATGTGGTAACACACACAGCTCCTTCATATGAGGAGCAGCGCGCTAGCCCCGCACTGCTTAGTAGAAATGCTGGTGGGACGCCTGGCGGGCGCAGCGTACGGGATGACGGTTACTGCTCCGCTGGGAGCACGCCCAGGGCTTTCGGTGAGAAACTGAAGCGTCCGTTTTATTCATTGAAACTAACATAATAAATTGTAAAAAAAACAAGCTATGTGGCCTCTTACTATTTAAATTTTTTAGCCGTTAACTACTGGGATGAATATTTTCTCTACAACAACAATCATTTACTAACAACATTAATACTAATATCAAAGTAACTCTGTCTGTCTGTATATTTGTTTGTATGGTAGGCTTTCATGGTTAAACGACTGAACCGAATTTGATGAAAGAAGATTTTTGAAGCAATCTCGAAACTCTAAGAATGACAACCTACTAAAACCTACGACCGACGCTCCCCCAACCCCGTCTAATACGTGGACGAAGCCGCAGGAGAAAACCAGTTTAATATCATTTGGAAGGTTTTATTATACTATAACATGTTCAATAAATGTAAGTTGACCTCAACATGATCATTTGATCATGGCAAACAAATAATACGTAGAAGTTTGTCAGACTGACCCCTTACTGAGATCAATTGGCATGTTATGGACGAACAGTAAACAGGTAGAGAGGCAAATACTGTTAAGAGGTACTGTGAAGTGGCAATAAGTCCTTTACGTCATCGCAATTTAGGTACAGCAGTGCGATTCTGTAAGAATTCATTTCGTTTTTCACTCGTAACATGTTGACAAGCGTCTTAAGGTGATACGCCATTTCTATAATCCTGTTCCTGTTTACCTATTTAATAATTTTTATGGTTAATGTTGAAAATCATATCCTGATATTTCACACTCATTTTCTCCGGTGAGTTTCGTGTTTCTTCTTACAGAATATCTTGCTGAGAAAGTATTTAAATCACTTACTTCATTTGAAACAGAAGAGTGTTTTTCAATGTTTTTATCACTGTCATAGTTTTTGAAGCTTCAATGAAATTTTCCAACTTGGATGTCCATATATCTGTGTTTTCGTACAATACAATTTTGTTGAGTACATAAAGATCTAAGGAATCTCTAGTGCTCTTATGGTAGTACTAATAGTTTTGGGAAATATGGTGGATATGTCAAAATTTCTGAGCTCGAATTAGATTAGTCACCAAAGCAGAATGATTAAATGCTATCACGATGCAGTTTTATTTACGTCCTATTGACCACTGCTAGACTTTTGTCCTGACTTTGAATTTAGTTATATTATATATTTATTGATAGAATTTTATCATTTAATGGTTGCAAAAGTATTCTGCATTTGATACGATAGATTTTTAACTAAGGCTAAAGTTTTGTTTCGAGATAGTGGGAGTAGATTTGTCAGTCCACTTTTGCTCACTGAATTTTTTTTGTCACCAAATAATATCAAATTAAATCAAATCAAAATACTCTCTATTGCACTCCAACAAACATGTCATCCCATGTCATTTAAAAGATCATCATAACTTATATAAAAATTCACATTTCAAATCATTGCCTAAAATGGTTTGTTGGTAAGTGTTATTAAATTAATACTCTTTAAAATAAGAAAATAATTTACATGAGAATTCTATAATCAAAATCAAAGTATTAGCTTATTTGATTACTTTACAAGGTATCTAAACGTAAAACTAGTACTACTTTAAGATTTCGTTTCGTTTTGATGTCAATTAATGTTTATTTTTTATATTAACTAATAAAATGTTAATTTAAAAACGTCTCAAGTCTCAAATCAAACAATACTAATTTTAATTATGAAGGTATTAAGATTTAAAATGTGGACTATAATTTGTCATGAAACTTGCGTTGATAAATTAAGACGTAATTTAAATATATATAATATTCATTGTTCTTCTTAGAATTTGTTTGAAAACCAATTATCTGCGTTCCATTCAATCGATCTGCATTCACACAATCACCTCAGGAGGTGGAATTTTTTCGCATCGGCATCCCATTATAGATGGTGCGAATACCGACGTTATTGAAGACTTGACGCTGTGTTATGAAAGGCATTTTACGCTTTGAGATCCAACGGTCAGGTATTCTCGTCCGTGGTAGGTATCGTCTTTTAAATTTGATGAAAACATAAGATTTAATTATTTTTTAAGGTTTGTTTAGACATCGAATGATTTACCGAACGGTACAACGTAATTTGGCATTTTGCACTGGGGTAATTCAACCGCAATTTTGTGCTGCAAAAACGAGCTGTTATATGGGGGCATAAGGAATAAAGTATTTTTAAAGAAACAATTCTATATTAATTTAAATATTGACTGTCAATATATACAAGTATTTAATACTGTAATGATGTATGTTCGCCACTACTTTATAAAAAAAAAATATTCTAGAAATTGTGACTTAAATTCAATTGATACCAGTAGTTAGTGACTCTCAGGGCTTATTAGCCCGGTAGTAGATTTCTGATATTCAATAAGTAAAGGTAATGTCTTTAACGTGAACAAAGATTTGAACTTATGTTTTGATTTTGAAATAGACACTTAACCGTCTAAAACTAAACGAATCTCTTATCGTTTGTAAGAAAAATAATATAGTCCAAAAACCAGTGTACAAACTAATGGTCTAACTCTGTATATATATATAAATAATAATTATCGACTTTTACATATGCTAATTGATATATTTGTTTCAGATCATAAGTCAACTAAAAGTTCCGTAGTAACACTGTCATGTTACAAAAGTAAGTACGTTTTACATCAGAACTCTTCCAATTTTCCACTAAACTTTTTCTTAAAGTTCCTATTCTTTTAAGAGGATTAGTTGAATCGATAAGTCATGTAGATATAAAACGAGTATCGAAAAGAAACTGAGTTCTCACGTCTTTAATTTTTGTTTGTAATTGATGTCGCGTGCAGCCTTAAAGGAAAACATCGTGGAAAATTAAACAGCATACATGTGCCAGACAATATTTGCCCAGATAAATATTATTTATCTACAAATAATGGAACAGCGTAAAATAATTCTCCAACCCTTCTCCTTCATAGGAGCCTTTGGCCACCATTGAAGCTTTAACGGATCGTTACTAACTCTTAAGCCTGATGCCCTAAGACAGCTAAGCCAATAGTGGAGCTTATGTAGAATTAAATTTGGGGAGATACTTTTCAATGGCAAAAATAGTGAAAAGAAGTTATATAATGTCACATTAAATTTATTGTTTAACTATCAAAATTTACAAACACTACAGTAAGATAATAATAATAAATATAAAATGAACTTGCCTTATTCGATAAAAAAATCTGTTCTTTTCATCTGATCAGAGGAGCCTAAAACTCAAATTGAGGAAGAAGTGTACTACAGCGAACCTTCTAAAAGGGTTCGAGGGAATAGTGTTGCTAAGGCAGGTTAGTAATTATTTAAGTTTTCTAACACATATACAACGCATATATTTATATAGGCATTGTTTTTTCGAGTCATAGTCTCTGAATTATTTTTAAAAGTCATTATATAAGCTATGAGAACACAAGTTATTCAGTAATTTTTGGACATGGTCGTTTGTACATTCAAATATCAATTTTTTTATTTTTTTATTTAATTATTTCAGAAGTTTGTTTCATGTTTCGTGAACTATTTATTTTAAGCTAAACTATTCATAAGTGAAATATGAAATTGAAATTTCCAATATGCTTAATTTTAAAGGTTAAAATAAATTATTAATTAATTAATTTCTTGAGTGTATTTGTTCGTTCAATGTATAATACGACATTGATTACCTGATCAATGTTAAGAAGGGTTATTATATTTTTTTTTTATTTAATGGTTTTGTCCAGAAATAAATGATGGCCGTGAGACATGGGGAACTGGAGCAGATTTTCTTCTTTCCATAATCGGTTTTGCTGTTGATCTCGCTAACGTCTGGAGATTCCCTTACCTTTGCTACAGGAACGGTGGAGGTTAGAACCGACCAATTAATTCTATATGTATATTGTATTACTTTTTATATTTTTCAAATTATATTGTAAATTTCGAGCCGAGATGGTCCAGTGGTTAGAACGCGTGCATCTTAACCGATGATTTCGGGTTCAAACCCAGGCAAGCACCACTGAATTTTATATGCTTAATTTGTGTTTATAATTCATCTCGTGCTCGGCGGTGAAGGAAAACATCGTGAAGAAACCTGCATGTGTCTAATTTCAACGAAATTTTGCCACATGTGTATTCCACCAACCCGCAATGGAGCAGCGTGGTGGAATATGCTCCAAAATTTCTCCTCAAAGGGAGAAGCCTTAGCCCAGCAGTGGGAAAAAAAATTGTAAATTTTATTACAGCAAATTTTTAACTTCACTATGAGTCAATTTCATAATGAATTCGAGAGGGTTGAAAATGCTGATATGCTATATATATATATCAATCTTAAGTGGTTTTTTAAAACAATTATTATCTAAACCCAAACTAATATAGTCCACTGATGTTCATATTCCACCCACATCTAACGCCGGATGTGGTTAGCACGAGACAAATTATCGTGGTAAACCTTAGGATAAGCCTTTAGTCGAGCAGTGAAGGTCTTCTAACTAACAGTATGATATTCCCTTTTCAAAGTGCTCTAAAGTTCTTGGTACTCTGTTTTCCATATCCTCTTTTTAATCCTTCATCATCTACTAAAATTAAATTAGGTATTCGGTAATTTATAATTTAATTGATATAATAAATGATCGAGTTATTGAGGATGGAGATTTAAGATGTACATTTAAAGGAAGCACCACTGAGCTTAGATCTAGAATAAAATGATGACTAAAAACCACTATATCATCTCTGGTAATGAAGGTAAACAAGGTAAGGAAACCTACATCAATTGAGATTCCTGGTCTTCCAATCTAATTAAATGAATTAACACTTTGACCAAAAGAAAAACGTCCTTTATTTATAGTATATATGTACTTATTAAATAGTTATTAAAATTGAAGTATTTAATGGTATTTTAGATAATATTTATTTGCGTTAGGTGCTTTTCTGATACCATACATGCTGATGTTAATCTTCGGTGCGGTACCACTCTTCTACATGGAACTCATCCTCGGGCAATACAATCGGCAAGGACCTATCACGCTTTGGAAGATATGTCCTCTTTTCAAGGGTAAGTCAATAATGAGTTTCTAAATTTGAACATAGAATACAATTTATTAAAAAAAAACTCTCCAAGTTATTGCCTGTATCACTTTACAAGCAGAAAGGAGAACTGTTAGAAGTGGTATTTCCTCTTCTTCTGTCGTCTACTTTGCTTACTTTTCTCTTATTTAAATAATCTGATATGTAATTATCTAATTATAAATAATCGAAGCTATACATATATGTTAAATTTTACACTTATTTTTTTCTTTTTTTCTGGGATAGTTATTATGAAAAGGGGTTCATTTAAGGGGTATTTACTGCGCGTTCACAGTTCTATCTACTATTAGGATCTTTGATGAATGTATCTATTTCGAAACTTATTTATAAAGTAGAAATAATATAAAAATGTTCTGTTTCAGGTGTAGGATTCTGCGCAGTGATGGTCGCTTTTTACGTTTCGTTTTATTACAATGTTATTATTGGTGAGTAATTTTCAAAGCTTGAATATAAACTTGGTTTATGCACGTTATTGGAATCTATATAATTTAGTACTTTTGACTATTAGACTAAGGTCTCTGGATTGCAGGCCAACTTTGCCCTTAGGTTTTTGGCATTGATAGTACTTAACGTTGCCAATATGCTTTTAATCGTAGGTCTAGAATAAACCTTATCTTACTATTTTGTCTCTCGCTTCCACTACTACCAACATTATAACAGCAACTGAAATAATAAACCCTTCCACGTTAAATGAATTACTTTTTATCAAAATCATAATAATATTTGTATTTGTTAAGTTTTTTTCATGAAAATATAAATCATTTGTAATAAATACATTAATAAAAAAAGCATATTATTCAATACAAGATTATATAGATGATAACGTAAAGTTAATACTTGTTAACTTCAGGCAAAATATATGATCTAAATATATAAGGAATTGTATTTAACGCAAATAACTTTGTATTTTAAATATTGGAAACGAGTAACTACTGATTTTCTTGCCGGTTCTTCTCAGTTGAATCTACACTCCGAATCGGTGGTAGCTTTACTTAATATAGTTTGTTAAGTGACGATTCAAAAGTGCCGGTAACAGCCTACTTGAACAAAGTAGGTATATTTTGATTGTGGACGATTCCAAAGTCATGGATTAGAAGTTAATGTATTATTATTTGCGATAATTTTAATAATAAGCATGTGTTTTGTCAGATATAAATTAAATAATACAAATTTCGCTGAACAGGTTTTAGTATATAACGTATTAATTAAATGTAAATGAGAACCGAGACTGAGATGCGAGCAAATTAATTACACATTGCATACTTCATTAATTGTATTTTAATCCAATTAATGAACTATCTCCAATGTTATCAACAATTTCACAATTATACATACTTCTGGAAGTTTCGGCGACATAGTTTATTTGTACAGCAATTATATAAACATTTCTTAGATATTGTTGTAACTTATTAATGTACGCTGATTTTGAAGATTTTGGGAAACATGTACGTACTTATGTAAAATATTACTACTAATAGTAGTAAATAAATAGAGGACAATGGTATAGCAATATTGACTTTATATTTCAAACAATTTCCTTGAAAAAATATTACATTGTCAAAAAAAAATTCGAAGGTTTTTTATTCGGTTTAAGTAAGTTATTTAGGACTAATCGATTTAAAATATTCTGTATCGGGTAGGCTCTTAAAAACACGTTTAATTCGTCATGTTACAGTTTTGAAATTATTGTAAAGCTACCGGTTGGGATCTAGCAAGAAACTCAGTAGTTACTATTTTCCACCAGAGTATGTCAGGAAAGTACAATTAAATTTATATATATATTCTGTCTGGAAGTCAACAAATACTAATTTCACAATATCATACAAATGCTTTTTTATCTTTAATTTAGTCTTGTATTGTCTAATATGCCTCATTTATTATATATTATTTTTAATATATATCTTAATTTAGTTTTATTTAAAACATAGTCATGTTTCATAACACACCATTATCTAATGGCCTTTTTTCCATTCAGGATGGGCTCTTTACTTCCTGATATCATCCGCTAGATCTGAACTACCCTGGTTACATTGCGATAACTCTTGGAATACGGAACAGTGTTGGGACGCGGCCAAATCGAATGATACAAACAAAACTGACGTCTTGTACCAAGGGCCACTCTCTCATTTCACACCGGCTTCAGAATTCTTTCAGTGAGTTGAGTCATTACTTTTTTTTTAAAGTAGATAGGTCGACATCCAAATGAGTCAACTGATAGTAAGTTGTCAACATCGCCCATAGATATCGACCCCATAGAAATATTTACCCATCCTTGCAACACCAATGCGACAAATAAACTTCTTCGTCTCCTGTGCCTGTAGTTACGCTCAATCGCCTTTCCAACCGATACTCGATAATACTAAGTATTGTTGCATGAGGTAACCAAACTAAATAGACTTGGACAAAACCCAACCCCTAAGCAATATTCATGAAGATACATAGGCATTGTAATATTACAGGACTGATGATGAATCTGTTACTTTTTGGCTGGCTGACCGCATTGACTCGCAACACAGTGAAAATAGCACAAAGACCTACGACAAAAAGACTTCGTTCTAAATTATTCCCTAAATATTGACAGAGTCCACACGGAGCATTACAGTTTATGCTATTATATTATTAAATATGTACGTAATTTATTGCACGTAAATTACGTACATTTTTTCTAATTCAAAAACGGATTAAAACGATTTGGATGATTTTATTACCTAAAGAATTTCTCAAAAATCTACTTTATAACTATAAATGTTTTGTAAAAGTATTATATGTAAATACTGGCTTTGTTTTAATTTGTAGCCGAGCGGTACTGGAGATGCAACATTCTGAAGGCCTCAACGATTTAGGATTACCAAAATGGCAACTGGCTATCTGCTTGGGTATTGTTTACATCACGCTCTACTTGTCTCTGTTCAAAGGTGTTAAAAGTTCAGGTACGTTATTAATAATTATACTCAAAATATTTTACAAAACTATTGATAAACTATTATTATTAACAATTCGATCTGTCTTTCGTTATTTATCGAAGGATGTTCGAAAACTTTCTGGTATACAACGATTTCCCTGTGCATAAAATAACATTGAAATAACGTCGTCATCTGATTTGAACTGGGGACTAATTCTACTAATAAATTCTCACTTTAGTGCAATTGAATCGATGCGATGTCGTTGGCATTTTACCGTTCTACTATTCTACAAATACAATGATCCAGTTCGATTCGGTCGAAGTTGAATTGGTAACATTAAATGAATTAGTAGAATTGTCCCTTGAGTTCTGTACATAATATTATTATCTATTAATTTGGTAATAGAAGTATAATGGTGATATGTTCCACAAAACAAAAGTTTTTTTTTTTATAAAATTTATAAGCTGACAATTAGGTTGAAAATGGGCCAACTGATGGTAAGTGGTCCCGTCCATAGACCGTCGCCGTAAGAAATTATAACCATTTTTACCACCACTAAAGCGCTACCAACCTTGGGAACATTGTACCTTTAGTTACACTGACTTACTTACCCAACAATAAAAAGTATTGCTGCCGAGCGATAGAATATATGCTGAATAGAGGCGGGGACGGTATTGCACAAAGCCCTTCCACCAAATAAACTCAATAGTGGCATATTATTGGCAAAAATATATTTTCAAACAATTTTAATAATTCTTATTGGATTTTCGAGCAACCCTTTGAATTTAAATTATTTTTAAGCCGAGATGATTGCCTTTGAATTTTGAATTACCTTTTTCAGGAAAAGTTGTATGGATGACAGCTACGATGCCGTATGTTGTGTTGTCGATTCTTCTTGCAAGAGGTCTCCTATTGCCGGGCGCTACCCGAGGCATTGCTTATTACTTGAACCCAGAATTGGCTAGATTGAAGGATACCCAGGTGAGACGAGAGATTTTATTTAAAACAATACCGTCTGTTTACCTTCTCAGAAAAAACGTTAAATTCTTTAAGAATTCAACATTCTAAAATTAAAACTATTATAATGGAATATTTATTAACCTATACTTTTAGTTTGGTCTAGAATTTGCAGTTCAAAGTTCAGTGTTCTATACAAATTGCAACATGTACTGTATTATAATGCTACTAAGCTTGGTCAAAGTTACACTACTCAATGAATTTCAGGTATGGGTGGACGCTGCTGTTCAAATCTTCTACTCGGTCGGTGCTGGGTTTGGTGTCCACCTGTCTTATGCGAGCTACAACACGTTCCATAATAACTGCTACAGGTATTTAGGAACTAGTTTATAATATTCATTACTTAATAAATCACTGGTAAACAATTCCTTGGTCAATCTAGACATTTAGGTAAACAATTATTGAATATTGTTACAAGTTTGACACGACGATGAGGAAAGGTTACACTAGTATGTATTTAACGAACAATTGTTTGAAAAAACCATAAATTAAATATTTAGTAATCTATACACATAAAAGCGAAATACCGCTCACTGATTAATCACGAAATCTCAGAAACTATAACACCTACAAACTTGAAATTTGGCAGGTAGGTTCCAAATCGGGTGTAGACATCCGCTAAGAATGATTTTACGAAAATCCACACTTAAATAGGGGGTAAAACGGGGCTTGGAAGTTTGTGTTATATAAATAACGCGCGGATAAAGACGCAGTTTTAGCCAGATATATTTAACAATTCACTTTAAAAAAAACCACGGTTTTATGAAGACCTTCATCTATCTTTTAACATTAAAATTTTTCTCCATTTTACCTTTTTTTTTTTTCAGGGACTGTCTCGTAACAACTCTGGTTAACTGCTTCACATCTTTCTTCTCCGGCTTCGTCATCTTCACGTATCTGGGTTTTATGTCTCATAAACAAGGCGTACCAATTTCATCCGTTGCTACTGAAGGTGAGATCTTTTTTTTATTAGTTCGCAGGGTAGACGAGCAAACGGGCCACATAATGGTAAGTGGTCACCGTTGCCAATGAGTGTTTGCAATGCCAAACAACACAGACTAGCCGCTGCCTTGCGGAAAGTACTCTTCTAAAGCCTCGCTTAAAGAAGGTCATATTGTAGCACTGAGAGAACACCGAGAAGGGAAGATCATTTCTAGAACTGCTCGCCCGTCTGGCCTACCCAGACCACCCACTCATCATATATTCTACCACCAAGCTAGTGTATTGGTAGAATCCAGAGAAACTAGCAGTACCAGGGATATAACATCTTATTTCCGATCACACGCGGTAGCGTGTCAGCCAAGTTCTAGTAACAGAACTGGCGAGCAGCACCGTGTGTAATATTACACGAACCATTTGGAGCCACTTTTGACCCCCTCATAACTCAAAAACTTTTTGACATAAATGTGTCAAATTTGGCTCATATATTGAGACTCGCGAGATACACATGTGTTCCAAATTTCATAAACGCATCTCAAATGGTTATTTAGATATTAACGTCTAAATATCGTCATTTTTATCACTGACTGACCTATAGATCAAAACTATAACCTACTTCCAGGTGACCTAGAAAGTTGAAATTTGGCATGCAGGTAGATAATTAGGCCAATATAAAGGAAAAAATCTGAAACTGGTAATTTTTTGTCATTTAATTATAATTTTTCATTTTATTGGGTTTATAGGAACACTTATATACCTAGTTACTGTAATAAAAAAAATTATATTTTTTAACATGGTTATTTTTATTACTAACAGTATTTAAAACGGGATATACTATTACTACGAATGTCTTGTTCACGAGAACAAGACATTCGTAGATAATGTCGAAATATCGAGCTCTAACAAATAAAAATAAAAAACATGGTAAATATCCCGTTTTAAATACTGTTAGTAAAAAAAAAATGATGTAAGAACCAGCAATCAAAACTTATGACAGTCGGTCTTAATGTGGATTTTAAGGTCTTCACGTGAATATATAACAAGTTGAATACCACTCTTAAGTATTTTAAATCCAAATAATTCCGTTTTATTGCTTATGAGTATAGCCGACTTTCATATTTATTACGTTATTAACTAGCATTTAGCGCACATCAATGGTGCAAAATCATTATACTTAAAAAAATAATAATAATAGGCATTTCGGTACACGGCGCGCGACGCGACGCCGGAGCAACGGGATAGGAGCGTTGCGATTAAACCTTTACGCGGACGTGTCTGAGCGAGTGGCAACCGCGCTCATAAGAATTATTTCAATGCCTTCTGATGGAAGCTGCCTGGTCTATTCGACTGCATATTTTTTGTTTGAGTATACTAGTATACAACAATAAAATAGGTTTCGTGAGACTGTAGTAGAGTATGTATATCGTAACTGGAATGATTTAAGTTTGTACTCTAGCGCTATAAACAGGGATCCTTATTGCTTGGAAGAACAGTATCGAGCAAGCATGCTGATGTCAGCAAAGGACTGGTGAATGGGTCCAATGGAAAAATAGAGAAGGTACATTGGGGACGTCGACAATAGCAATAGCGCACGTAAAATAACAATTTAAACATAATTTAATTTGCGAACTAGAAGTCAAAACCAAGTTACAGATATTAAGTAATGTACATATATGTTCAAAGGAAACAATTCTCTATTTGCTTAGCATATTCTACTACTATACACAAATTACAAGGCCTTCGCCTTGACGGTGCTCTTTTCGACATAGGCTCCTCTAGTTTAAGTAAAGAGCAGGCTTAAGTTGGCCTCTCTAGAGTTAAAAACTTAGATGGAGTACATCTTATCAATTTAGGTCCAAGTCAAATCAAGACACAAGAGAGCTCTATTGTAGAGTACAACCGTCTGCGCACGTTATACCAGTTCTCATATACGAATTATATTATAGCCTTCGTAAGTTCTAAGTCTGTTACAAATGAATTATAAACACAAATTAAGCACGCAAATATTCAATGGTACTTGTCTGGATATGAACTCGCAATATCTGGTTAAGATTCATGTTTTCTAGTGACTGGACCATCGCAGCTCTTAATGTACGTTAATACTAACTAAGCAATACTGAGCTGTCCTCCATTTTTCTTAGATGTTCTGAGTTATAATTTGTATGTATGTATTTTAAACACAAAATACAATTTGTGTTTATAAACATATAAGAACTAGCCAAGTCAGACCTTAGGCAAAATATATTATCCCAAGTTATAAGAAGAAATTATATTTTATGTAGTTATAAATAAATTTCAGAAAGGATTATTTAACTTGGCACAAATTTAGATCTCACTTCTTTTGTCGTTGAAGACAACAACCAAGGTATATATCATAATATTTAACTTGGCTCTCATTTTTACATTTATGTTTTTATGGGATTGGTTATGACAGAAATGGTTAACATTTCATACGGTGCCAATGTCTATATACAGTTCAGACTTGTAATCACATAACATAAGGTGTCCAATTTGCGCGTCCGCTTACTTAAGCCATCAAAAAGCTAAAAATAAGATCCAAATCAAGCAAATCAGGTTTATAAATTTTATGTACCAATAAAACTAAGTGATCGATACCAGTTTTTAAGTTAGCGTATTATTTTACACTTTTAGGTCCCGGCTTAGTTTTTCAAGTATATCCCGAAGCAGTTGCCACACTACCCGGAGCGAGTCTGTGGGCTATGCTGTTCTTCTTTATGCTGATCATGTTGGGGTTGGATTCTGGAGTAAGTCAAAGTCAAAATCTTTATAAAAGCGTTATAATTACTTATTGATTGTCAAAATCTACCGCTGGTTCGTAAATAAACAATTCGGACTTGAAAAGAACTCACGAAATAAGCTCAGTGGGCTTTTTTGATGTTCTATTATACATTGATAGCTTTGCTACAATATTTCAGGTATTGTTTTTATTTCAAATAGCCTGGAACTCTTAATTCCCGAATTATGAAATCAACTAGAAAGTCATAAGTTTTGTAATATCTTTTAGTTCACTTACGCGATTATTAAAAAAAATATTTAAACCTTTTCAGGGACTCTTTTGTAAAAACGTATACATTGTCCCATAAAAGAGATCAAATTACTTATCCTTACTTAAGATATTCCAAAATTAAAGCTTAATTTTATTCTTCTCTAATAATATACTTACACAGATGGGTGGTCTGGAGTGCGTGATCACTGGACTGCTGGACGAGGCTCGCGCGTGTGGTGCGACCTGGCTGCGCCGCGAGCACTTCACACTGCTCGTCGTGTGCGTCTCCTTTTGCGTCGCCTGCATCAACATCACACCGGTTAGTTTGGACTACTATATCTAACCCTCTACTGTTATCTCTAAATTAAATGCTTTAAATGCTTTTTACAAACTAGGTTTATACAACTTTTCAAATTAAAATAATATATTACTACAAGAATTTAAAACGGGATATTTACCATGTTTTTTTATTTTTATTTGGTCGAGCTCGATATTTCGACATTATCTACGAATGTCTTGTTCACGAGAACCAAGTTAAATTAATTTAAGCAGACATCTTTCGTCGGTATTTGCGGTAATTGGTTAACCAAGTAACCATTTTTAGATATGAATTTACAAAAGCACCGATATCGTTTTTAATGTCACTCTTTCAAAATCATACGTTACGTTTACGTTTAAAATATCATGTTTTGTGTAATCTATTCAAATTCACTTGGTAGGTTTTGTACTGGGTAGGTACCGTCCACTAATTCGCCCTTATTCGAACGCCAAACAGCAATACATAGTATTATTGTGTTCTGGTATGAAGGGCAAGTGACTCAGTGTACCAGGACTTTCTTAGTTTCCAAGTTTGGTGGCGCATTGTAAGAAATGCTTATATAATAGTACATCGTCAATGTCCATGGGCGGTGGTGACCACTTATCAAGACAGTCATTTGCCGATTCGCCCATGTACATGATAAAAAATAATCGGCTAAATTATTTTGATTTGCAGGGAGGCATATACATGTTCCACTTGTTGGACACATATGCCGCTGGAATATCATTGCTATGCTCAGCGCTTTTTGAAGCTTTGGCTGTATCATGGTTTTATGGTGAGTGGTGCTTTTATTAGTACTATTTCGAGGTTAGGTCGTTTGAGTTATATGTGTTAGACCAATATCGAGTTTAACTTTAAATGTATTCGTTTAATGTCTTGTCATCTAACGGCGTTATTGACATCTTTCATAATAATAAAACTAATTTTGTTAAACATTCCAAAGATCTCATTATTCGATCTCATACCTTACAAGTAATATATTTCAGTTTTGTTTATTCTTTTTTAAATTTTCTAATTTGCTTTTATATTCCTCGGTACAGTTTTTTTATTTTTGTTGTCTTAATTTCAATAATTATTTAATTATTAAAATTGGATCTTATATAGGTTAGTTTGGTTTATATGAACTATATCAAAAATATTTTTGAAGGTCAATTTTGTTCACACCATTAAAGACGTATTTGAATGTTACCCACATCAGAAAATAATTTTAAGTGCTAAGTGATAAGTTGATGTTGTTCAATAAATAAATAAAAATAAAAGTATCTATATTAATCGTATTTCAGGATTGAAGAGATTTTCGGACGACGTGGAGGAAATGCTGGGATTCAGGCCAGGATTATATTGGAGGATATGCTGGAAATTCGTCAGTCCTATTTTCATAATTGTAAGGAATTTGTGTAGATTTTTATATAACCGTGTGGCTTTGTTCACGTCTTGATCAAGTATTTTTCTGATATTACAGGGTGTAGTGGTCTTCGGTCTGCTGTACCAGCAGCCTCTCCAATATCAGCATTACATGTATCCTCAATGGGCTGTCATACTCGGCTGGGGGTTAGCCTGCTCCTCTATTCTGATGATCCCGCTGGTGGCTATATATAAACTTATCAGCACACCTGGTACTTGCAAACAGGTGAGACCTTCTAAGCCCTGTATGTGTCTATTAATAGTAATATATTTAGACAGTTCACATTTATTTGATACTAGCCGCTTCGAAAATGATATGATATAATATAATTTATACCCATCAATAATGTAGCTTTTTACCAGAGTTTTTCTTTTAAATTGGACCATCCTTCTTGAGATTACCCCCTACATATTGACAAACATACTTAACATCTTTACTTATAATTATAGATGTATAAACTTAAAATGAGTTTTTGTTGAAAATCCAGTACTTAAATATCGCTCATAATCGAATAAATATATTTCGACGACGATTAATACTATTATTTTTATCAAATTAGTTTACTACGTATAAACAAATCTGTCTAAGCTTAGCTTCTCATTTAAATTTAAACTGATATACTTCTTATCTTATCTTAGAAAAAACTGTAATCCTTCTGACTATAACCGTAAGAAACTTATTTTACTAAGTCTTGATATTCTTGATTAGAAGTCAAATTGACTTAATTTTTGACACATCATCAGTATATTGGATGTTCTTAATAAAAAAAAACTTACACATATATTTTTAACAGTTAAGTTAAATGTATATGATAATTGTTGTATTAATACTATTTACTTAATTATATATTTTTTGTATACGTTTCAGCGTATAGCATGTTGTATATCACCGGAGTCGGAACACGAAGCGATACGCGGTGGAGCGCCTGTGAGTCGCTTCACATGGCAACACTGGTTTTACGTTTAGACAAATATCTCTGGACAAAATAGCCAGGATCTACTTAAGTACGACGTGGACATATTCGTAACGAGGAGTTTATTGCAAGTTTATAGCATGTTGAAGAAATGGCGGCTTTGCTAGACAACGTGTTAAGTACAGATGTTATTTACATGGCTATGACGACGATTTAAAGTGTGGCAATTATAAAAATATTACTTAAAATACACACATTTGAAGAATTAAACGCAGATACTAAAAAGGAAGGAGAGATAGCTACTTAACACATATAAAGCTATAACCAGACATGTGCTAGACATCAACGATACTACGACCTAGATCTATGCAGCAGTTTTTATTATTATAGCTGATTTGACTCAGTCATAGCTTTACACTTACTGCTTGGTGAATCTTTGTTATTTATGGGAGGGATGAAGATGGCAGGAAAATGATAAAATTAATGCAAACCCTTACTTTATATTGATTTAAATAAAATTTACTTTTGTTTTCTGCTCGTACTTATTGTACTAAACTAGTCTTATTTTATATTGTCGCATGTGTTAACTCTGACGATGTGGTTTGTGGAAGGGATACATATTGGTGGGAATCGGTAAAATGAATATAACCCCCTATTTAATTAATGTGTAGTATTATGTAATTGTGTTCGTACTTATATATATGAATCTAGTCATATCTAAATTAATATATATATTTATGTTGAGATATTATATTAGTAGTCTAATTGTTGTGTTAAACACTTATAGTTACATAATTCTTAGTATATTATAACCGTTTTATGTTAGTTAAATATATAAATAAAGTTAAGCATATAAAAAATATAAACATCTCAGAATAAAAATTGTCCATGTATTGTTATTTAAAAATATATTAAATTTATTAAAACAATAATCTAATTCGTACTTCAACGGTTTTTCTAAAATGTTTGCCATGCGTTTCAAGCCATCAAAAGCCAAAAAAAAAAAAAATTCTTTCATTCTCTACATAAAAATAACTATTTTCAGTACATCAAAATATGGTTATTAAGTATCTTTATCATAATAAATATAATATAATCGTTATAAAGTAGATTCGGGCGGGTCCCAATATTGCGGTATTCACGTATAAAATCTAAATGAATACATATTTTGCTTACAAATGTATTGTAATGTATTTAAGTGTAAGGAATATTATAATCACGAAACGAAAGAGTATACTCGTATATATAAATCGAAAGTCATTCGGGAAAAACTCGTAATCAAATCTGTGACAGATACAATAATATTGTAAATATTACAATATATTCTAACTATATTAAACCTGAAAAATGTACACAATTTATTCAAATATATAGTGCTTTACTTATATATGCAACCGTGAAAATGTAAATACCGTTAGATTATAACCTATCTCGCGAGATTGTTAACTATCGATATTTTGTAAACCGTATCACACTATTTACAATTCATCGATATCGTAGCAAAATTTTAGTTGAATTATATAAACTCTAACCTAACCTAACCGATATATTATGAACTATCGAAATTGTATGTTTTATTGTAAGTTCACATTCTTTCGTTAGTTTACAATTGCGCGAGATAGATTATAATCTGACGGTATTTAGAATTTTACGGTGATATATACATTTTAAAATTAAATACATACCCTTACAATTGTTATGTTGCAGACACACTTTTGTTTATCATTTCAATTTAGTTTTCATTTAATATAACCATTATTTTTCTTATATATACTAAAACACAAATAAAATGTAAAGTTGTGTGTCTATGTATATGTATTATAGTCAAGTTTATAAATATCGATACTATAATCGATTATTGTTATCATTTCATGAATAATATTTAATTATAGTTGGTAGTGTAGTAGGTAGCTTAAATGTTAGAAAATAATAAAATCGCTAAGACTAGGGCTATGAACAGTTAATTGTATAAATACCTACAATACTTATTGGACTCTTGTAGACTTAACATTGTTTTAATTAATTTAATTACACATATTACAAAGGCGAATGGAGCTCGCGAAACATTACATTGAATCAAGAAAAGCGAATACAGAATCACTACGTGTAATCACGAATACATTGCACACGACCGGGAATCTGTATGGTAAATGATTTTGTTGCTGCACTATAAGACGCCGCGCGATCCTTCCACTTTTTCATCTATAATCTCGGAAAACGACCAAAGTTATTATGAAATCCTTAAACAAATCCGTTGCAAATATTACTCGCAGCTTCCTTTGTTAGATATTGTATCGTTTGATCTTTATAAATTGATATTATTATCGTTAATTTGTAGTGTCTAAGGTGCTCCAAGCGAGTTAAAACAGTAACCGTGTATATAACAAGAGAGCAGCTGCTATTTGAGTGATTGTTGTAAATATTACGCTGTATTAATGACTATATCGAAAATGTTAAATCTGAAATGTTTAGACATCAACGTGAACTGTGTTCATTTATTAATAATTAAAGGTGTTAGATACTGTATATTATTTTATTATTACTTCCCTCGTAAGTGACTACGTAAGATAAACCTTTTTTGCGTGATAAGCGTTGCCAATTCAACCCAGCCTTATAAGTTAGGTTGTAGAAACATTACAGACTTTACCATAGGGCACATGGGGCACGTGCCCAGGTCCCCATCCTGAGAGGGCCCTGAAGAACCAACAATTTTTGTCACACGTTTGTGCTCACGTTGACTGCTATGTATATTTTCGAAAGTGATATATTTGTAAGAAATAACTTACATTTTTATCAAGAAATTAAAAGTAGAAAGACATGCTCAACCGCACCGTATATTTGAAACTATACTTAAGGCATGGCCGTAAACAAATTATTTGTACATGGTAGTAAATATCTACCAAAAGAGCCCCAAATACATGGGTGTCCAAGGGCGCCACCATAGCTTGAGACGGCTCTAAGTAAAACAATGACTTTGTTGGTGAAATGCAAATATAACATATAAAGTTTAGTCATTTATTTAGATTTTTTTTAAAACTACCGAATTGCCTGCTTTGAACGTGTGCAATTTATTATTAAAGAAAATGTTTCGATATAAACATAATTTATACCCTGTTAGTAGTATAGGGTATTATTTTTCAATATACTAGCGAACCGCTTCGTTCATGGGTGCAATGCTCTTTGGAGAGTGCAGGTGCAGATCTCTTTTGTGGATTCAGGTTTGGGAGGTCTAACATTTACAAACAATCTCATACAGCGACATATAATCCTAAACCCAAGCACTTTTTCTTCAGGCAATAGTTGCATTTCATTATTTGATTCATACATTTATTTGTTAATGATAAATGCGTTTAGTAGGGTAATATCAAATAACTAACAGCCAGTAAACATCCCACAGCTGGGCAAATCCTTCTTTTATTTGAGTGCATGGCTTGGAGTCACAACGCTGCCCCAATTAAAGTAACTTTATTTTCTCACTTCCTTAATCAAAGACTTGAAAACTTTATTAATTATTTGTATTTAATGATTGAATCAAATACATACAAAGTTCATAAAAGTAAATATACTGTTACATAAGATCGCTAGAAATATACATAAAAAATTGATGCTTGCGTACTTTGATGCACTCGCCGAGTGTTTCATTACCTTCACTCTCTGCAACCAAGACATTATTAATATAAAAACTATTTTAAAATTACGTATACGTTATTGTATTATTGTAACAATAAATTATTTATATTACAATACGTTTACGATTATAATTCGATCCAACTTCGACTTAACCATAACTGGACTGTAGAACAGGTAAAAAGCTGAGCAGTAACGATAACGTTCCGATTCGATCGTTAGGGATTGTTCGTATAGTTCGATAGATCGTTTATGTGTTAAGGGATATATATATTACAAAAATAGTTAATTTTTAGATGATGTCACACCTTGAAATGATGATGCATCTAGTTTATTACAAAAAAAAACTAAATAAGACTGAGTTTCGCAGATTCTTCTAAGGTCTGCGGTATTTATATCCGACGCGGTGGTAGATTTTTGACGGTCAATTTTTCCGCATTTTAATTCTCGATAGGAATAAATTATATCATAAAAAAAAAATTGTATCTAGTATACTAGGAATAGAAATAGCTTATACCCTAGATTAGTAAATAGGTCCTTTTACACCTACCCCCTCTACTTTCGTTACCGAAGCCGCGAACGGAAGCTCGTAATGGAATAAATATGAAACTCTTAAATTAAACAGGAGAGGATATACTATGACTCGGACTATAGGAACACATACACCTTCATAAGCAGTGGCTTATTTGATGATACCGTTAAATACAGTTCATACTATATACTTACCATTACATCCGGATAAATGTTCGAAGTGGGTGCTATGACGACCATCTTGCACAGCCCTCGCGGCGAACACATGCCCACTACGTTCATCGAAACACAAGCGTCTCCGGGAGACCAAGCTCGTATTTGAACATTTCTGCATATTCTATTTCCACAGAGTCTAAGAGTCTTATTAGCTGAAATTCAATAATATCAAGAAAAAGATATATTTTTAAATATTATTTTGACGGTATATTTAATCTAACCCAATTAAAATCAAACCCAAACTCAAATTCCTTTATTCAATATAGAAGCAATAGACTTACTTATTTATAGTTAAATACTTGAACTTGGCTGACACGCTACCGCGTGTCTAGATACATACATAAATTGCAACACTACCACCGGTCCGGAAAAGACAATACCCTGACCTGAGAAGAAATGGCAAAAGAAACTCAGCGGGTCTTTTTTATTTCGTCATTTTTATTATTTACACAATTGAATATGAATAAAAATAGCCAGGAGGCGATCATTTGACTCCTTAGGTGTGGTGAATTAAAAACCACACTCGGGTGATTAAAGTTGTGATTGGTTGGTTTGGTTCTCTTTTACTTTGGCACCATTTCATATATCGATAATACGCCAACAACTTAAGGAGCGAAAATGTTATACCTGTGACCACACTGGCTCACTCACCCTCCAAACCAGAACACAAATGTAATTATTTCTGTTTGGTGATACAATATCTGATGAGTTGGTGATAGCTGATTTCGTTAGATAAGTTTGTTTCTGAAAGCGCCGACAAACTTATATATTACTGTATTATACTGGCTCACTCACGTTGCCCTAAGGACACCGTAAAATACTAACAAGTGGTTGGTACTTACCTAGATGGGCCTGTATCAAACCTACCACAAAGAACTCTTTATGCTTTCTTCATAGTAGGTACATTTTGTCATATTAAATAAATAGAACAAATTCAACAGTAGATTGGATGGAACAATGGATTGGCCTTTAGCAAAAACACCAGGATACACAGAAAAGAGTGAACAAATACTAACGTCCTCTATAATCCTCATCAGGCCAGTTCTCTGGCAGTTCAGTTGAAGCCATGACCATTTTGGCAGCGAACTCTACGCCAACGCAACGGCTTCTGCCATCTTCATCTATTTGACAACATATACCGCACATTTTTGCTTTTCTCAATGCGCCCCCCTACCAAAATGAAAGACAATATTGAAATGGAGTAAAAACTATTTTTCTCCCAGTGATTATGGGACGATAGCTGCACATAAAAAAATCGATCTCCAGCCATAGATGTGCAGAAAAATATAGAGGATTCTTTATGGCAATTTACTACATTGTTACGATTTAACAAAGAATTACTTATAGAGAGCGGATAGTTACTGGTCGGTGAGAGAGCGGTGCTATGGCTGTTTAAGCAAAAAAGCTTGAAAAATGGAATGTATACTATTTTACATTAAAAAATAATTAAAAAAAGTTTTCATCATTTTGGCGCCAAATGTAGTGAGTTTAAACGCGAAGTTTCGCAGGAGACCCTCTGGTATTTATTTATTTTATTAAACTAGTTAAACATAACATCTACCCGCAAATGTCAGTCTAGTTAAATAATGTCGGTGAGAAAGAAAAAAAGTACTTTTGCAAAATTAATTTTAAAGTTGATCTACTAAACGTCATTTCCAAAAAATACCATTTTAGTGTTTTAGCGTTTCTTCTTTTCCTCTGACGGCTATTATTAATTTCTTTTGTCCTGGTATGGAATATATCATGATTATCGATAGAGTAGTTAAGTCGTCAAAGCTTAACAAACAAACAAAACCACTTTCACATCTATAATACAAGTCAGGAATCACAGATCATGATCTCCATATATATTCCTGATGTTTTTCGGACGTCAGAAGATATCAAGTAATATTTATTCACCGGTCCAGTCCTCTCGCAGCTGCACTCTCTCAGACCTAAAATGGCGCAGTCGGCCGCGTGACACGTTCTATCTTCCAAGCACCGCCCCCCCAGACCGCAGCGGCAGTCGGGCGACACGTGCGCGCAGGTGCATTGCCTTTCTAGCATTGGACATTCCTTTTTGTAACGAACACAAATATACACTATGAATACTTATTACACTCACACACACACACAAAGCGCGCACACATATAAGTAGCAATTTTTTTTTAATTATATCCGTAGGCGGACGAGCAAATGGGCCACATGATGATAAGTGGCCACCACCACCCATAGACAATGAAGCTGTAAGAAATATTAACCATTTCTTACATCACCAATGCGCCACCAATGATGATGATTTGGTGGTATCTACCCAGACGGGCTTGCACTTATCTCTACCACCGAGTATTAATAATAAAACCAAGAAATTTTTGAGAACCAAAGTTATAACAAATATATGCATTTAAATTAAATACAAGAAATACGGCTTTTCTAGACGCAGGGCTAGTAGCTCCAACATTGAACCCTCACCCGTGACCGATTAAAAACTCAAAACACATCTAAAAAAATTACCTAATTGTATTTTGAACATCAATTATTTTTTCGTAATTTTTTAGGGATTAAGGGAAAGGGGTGGCAATTTGCCAGCCTTGGGCAGCCAAGTTATCAATTGCTAGCGCAAAAATTGTCACAAAAGGATATTAATAATGCAATATTTTCAATTCAATTTTCAATTGTAAAGTACCGTTGTGAGCACATTAGACACCTGTGTGGCCTGGTGTGACAAACCCAAAGTACTTTTTTGGATAAGATCTGATTAACATCTCAATTTTTTTGAATACAGGAACATTAATGACATTTTACCCATACATATGCATTGGTCCTTTAAGCGCTACATTACATAATTAAGAACATGAAAGAAATATAAATACATAGTCTTATATAACTTACAATTCCGCCCGCGGTAAGGTCAGCGTATTCACAATTCGCGGTACAGCAGAGACCCTGAGAAGGGTGGCAGGCTGCTGTAGGCGCTACAGAGCAACCTTCTTTGTGTAATGCCCTGAAATGTTTATACCTGTGATATTGTCTCCACAATCTTACCTATTTTCTGTTCTCCTTGATACCAATAAATCGCTCATAAAAAAACTAAATAAATTAAGTGATAAGGATATTTGTCTTTTTCCATTAAAGTTGGGGTTATAGCTTTCTGCGTAAAACCTTCAGAATTATTTTAAAAACCCTATTAGATTTTTTTTATAATAGTTATATAAAACCTACCCTCCTTCAAATGCGAGAGCGCCTCCCGCACGAGGAGTGCAACATGGATCTTTAAACATACAGTGGGAAGGCAGACCGCAATCACAGGCTTCTCCATTTTCCACCACACCTGAAGATTACGTTGGTATTGTTGATATGGTATGTATACAGTAAAGTTTAACACCAGCCCATATCCCACTAGATAAAGGCTTAGGCGTTAAAGAAGGGAGAGTAAAGCTTATTCCACCAGGCTGTTGTAATGTGGTTTGGTTGATATACATGAGGCAGAAATTCATTTGTAGCTTGCATTCTCAAGATGTCTTTCTTCAACGCCGCGCAATTATAAACACATTTTAAACATAAGCACAAAGTTCTAAGCCATTTCTTCGCATGATGAATGTTGAATGGTATGTCTCATAGCTAACTGAATAAAGATTTCTAGTATAAAATATTTTCTTGAAAAGTTTGTTTCATTTGTAAACAAATATTGTACTTCAGGATGTTAAAACTTACCGTTACCACAAAAAGGCTTATCAATTTCGGACAAACAGTAACTCATACTACTTAAAGTGGCTGCTATAAGTCGTTTGCTGCAAAGTGAGAATTCGAAGTGGTGGTTGGAGGACGGCGTCGATTGTGAGCCCATGATGTAACCTTGGCATTCCGGGTTGGGAAAACGATCGTCATGATGGGCACCAAAACTATGACCTATAGAATAATCGCAATGAGTATTTAACCAACTAATTAAGACGGTAGCTAATTATCTCGTTAGTTTATTTTTCTATCAAATTTCCGCTGCATGAAAAAGTGGATAATAATTTCTAATCCTTAGATATTTTATTGCCTTGATGAAAGTCTCTCTGTCAAAAAATAGCAGTAGCAACAGTTAACCTGTAAGTCAGTGTTATTAGTGTCAGCTCTTTGGAAATATTCTTTGTATTTTCTCTTTCAATGTGATGTGATATACAATCTATATACCGGGAGACAGAAATTCGAAAAACTATGATAACATGTTTTGGCAGTTCATATTCACCATTTTTTTTGTAACCTATTTCAAGGACGTTATTGTAAAAGGTTTTGATGTATAAACTTATCATGACGTGATAACAAATACCTATTTCATGCGCTAACGTAAGAGCCGAGATCCTCTCAGGAACGCGCTGGTTGAGTTCGACGGTCGCGTGCGCGAGCGCGAGAGTGTTGAACGAGCGGCCGAACGCGCGCCGGTCGCACAGCCCGCCCGCCGCGCCGCCCATGCCGCCGCCCAGCGACGTGAAGCTGATTTATTCAAATACTTTTAGGAAAGATTTTGCACTTGATAGTAAGTTTGCATCCTCACACGTAGACGCTGGCATTGCAAGTAGAGTAAACCATGCAATCAAGGATGCTATGTCACTTGGAGTTGCAGTTAGAGTGGTTCATTTTCCTATAAACAAAGTCCGATAACTTTTATTATGACTTTAATCATAGAATAATAAGTAAAGAACGAGTACCAGGGTATTCTTGGTGGTAGGGCTTCGTGCTTGCACGTCTGGGTAGGTACCACCATCCACCATCGACCATCAGATATTCTACCGCTAAACAGCAGTATCCAGTATTGTTGTGTTCCAATTTGCCAAGTGTAAATACATGCACGAGTGACGTAACATCATAGTTTCCAAGGTTGGTGGCGCATTGGCGATGTAAGGATTGGTTAATATTTATTACAGCGACAATGTCTAACTAAATCATAAAAAAACTATATACATTTGAACCTATTTAGCTCATTTAACAATGGTTTCAACACAAGCTGAGTGGTTTACCAATTTGGGCATCACATTCTTTCCTGTTTTTTGTCATTTTGTATATTTTTTATTTTATTTTATGATTTGTACAATGTGTATGTCCAAATAAAGAGTTTTTGATTTGATTTGATTTGAACCACAGAAAAAAATAGAGAAAGTAAAATTCAACATTAATATTAATTTTTCCCAAAACAATCACCTTAATCCGAGTGTTCTATTATAAAAAGCATGTCCAGAGAATGCGACACCGAGGCAGACCTCAGACAGACGCCTCAATCTTGCGAAGCGCATGAGGTAATTTCTTCCATCTACTGCGCGATCTTTTGCCAAATCACCGAAGACACGATTATTGGTCTCATCAGATGTGAGGACAAGGATATATTTAACAGAGAAACCTGAAAGTATTATGTAAAGTTTCAAGTTTTATTCGTCGAATCTTCCTTGTATAATCCGCATATGATCACAATGGATTGAGACCTTTTATAACTAAGACGCGTCTGGTCCGCCCGCTGGCCGTGACGTCGTCGGCAAACTCGCGTCGAGGCTCAAAAGACGTTGTTACTTATTTGTTAGTGCATATTTTTCCTCATGATCCGTTACTCCATTATTTTAGAGATTTATTATATAGTAAGTTTATTTTAGATTATTACTAAGTTATATAAATAATGAGTGAAGAGGGAGCTGTGGAAAATTGTCATCAACTTTGAAAAGAAAATCACGTGAATTCATTCTCAGTTAAACTGTTATACATTCAAAGTGGGATTGTTATAGTTTAGAAATTGTTAACGCCTTTTCACTCGAGAACTGTCATTTTTGATAAACTTAGACAAATGTCTAATATAACTGTGTCTAGAAAATCTTTTTGTAATATTAGAATTACAAATGTTCATACATTATTAAAATAAAATATATTTTTAATATTCAATCTTTACCAATGTTATCCGGTATGCCGTCTTCATTGAAATCAGCGTTTCTGAATATAATGTCTGCTTGTGCTACTGCGTGCATCATTCTTCTAACGACCTGCTTGAGGCTGGAATTTGCATCCTAAGGAGAAAACTGACAATAATTTATCGTGATCGTTGGTGTGCCTCATTCATTTGGGGGTACTTATCATTTCCTAAATTATGCATTATTGTATACGTCATCGGTAGATTCCTTGCCTCCTGGGTCAATGGCAGGAGCGGTCGAAGCTAAAGATTTTAGGGAGAAGTCAAATGGGAAATCCTCTATTCTTATTGGACAGTTGATTATATTTGATACATCTGTGGTTCTTCCTCTTGCTCTCAACCAAACTTTTTTGTGACTTAACAAATAGACGAAATATGATAAATCTTAAATTTAACTAAATTGACTATTTTTTTAAGGTATTTTATTTGACGTATACAACTTTGGGGCGCTATGAATTCTATGAACCACCAGTGCACATTATAAATGTATATGTCGTGCGCAGTGAACTAGCCTCCCTTAAGAATGGCCGCAGTGACAAAAAATCGAATAGAACGATATCATCATCCTTTGCTAATTAATTCTCGATATTTTTTTAAGATTCGTGACAACATAAACAATAACCGATAATAATCCATCAACAATGGATGTACATACTTTTACAAAGAACTCCTTATCAGCCAGCAGAAGCAAGTCACAGATGCGTGCGCTTGCGACTCCTGGCTGGTGCTTACGCTGCTCTATGCGATACGGGAAGTAGGGGAGATGGTAAAAACCTGCCCCTAACTGAAATAGAGGTATATAAGGTTTATATGACATGCAAAACTTTCTATTATAAATATCAACATATTAATATAATATAAAACAAAGTAACCTCGCTATGTATATCTGTCTGTATGAACGCGATAAACTCAAAAACTACCAAAGGGATTTGTATATGGTTTTCATCAATGGTCGGAATGAAAACTATAATAAATTATACACCTAAACCTTTCCTTGTGCGTCACCATGATGTATGGTGTGTTATCGTCATCATCAATATGTATTCCATGGGTTAATGGTTGGGGCATTTGCAAGTCCTTACGAAGCCATAAAAAAACTTCGAAAATAACAGTTCTCGAGCAAAGGAAACGCCCTTGAATTTCAGAATGAAATTTCTCGACTAAAACTATGCGACTCTGGCAAAGGCAACATGATTTTGGCGGATAATATTTATCTTGCATCAGAAGGAAAGTTTAGGTGAATGATTTATTATAGTTTTGTGTAACTAGCTTATATATTTTGATTATCGAAGATGTCGGAAAGAAACATATATCGACGCGGGAGCTTCACTGGCGTGCCCCGCGAAACCAATAAAGTTTACATTACGATAACAAACGTTTGAAGAAGACCCTTATACTAGCCGTGCCAAGCTAGCTAGAATATATAATAATTTACACAAGATACGCTTGATACTACCAAAGAAGGAAATTGAAGGATTACGATGGAACTTTTATAAATAGTTACAAAGTATAGATACTATTTTGGTCAGAGTAATAATGTTATTGAAAACAAAGCAAATCCTAGATTTGATCAAGGAAAAATAATTTTATTATGTATATTAGACATCTTCACCTGATCACCTGGTCATGGTCTCGGCGAGAGCGCTGAGGTGCGGCCATGTTATCGTTTTCCAGAACACCGAAAAAATTATTCGGATCATCTTTGCCATAGGGATCGGCGTGAAGAGTTCGGTTACCTTAAACAGTGACGAAATAAAATGATATTGATTAAATTACTGTCACTTACAAAGGTGGTACCGCCACTATAATTCAAATATTTTTAATAATGTTAGATACATTGTCTTATATTAAAACTTAGAACTACCAACGGAAATGTTGATTTATTCCAGAAAAACCGATAAGAAGAACGGGAGTGACTTTTATGAACTTTTTGATTCATTTAAACATTTTAGTAAAATCTTTATGAAAATCAACGGACGTATCACCAAAAATCGGCACGCCTTTTTAACATGCTTAGCTTTTACCTTATGTAACGAAATCTTTCAAATTTTACCATTTTCCAGACGTCTGATGAAGTTGAAATTTGGTATATGTACTAATGACAATACAATAATTATGTCCCAATGGCCGGGATAAAAAAATAAAAATAAAATAACCATATTACACGGTTCCCTAAGTCGACACTTAAGGACGATTTAATTTAAGAGATCGGTTCCTCTTATAGTGTCATTATCATAATCTCCAAGGCTGATGAACTGAAAATGAAACCTTAGCCCAGGAGTGGGACATTTACTGATTGCTACTTTTATATAACAGACAATTAGCTATGCCAAGTGGCAGTCGTAGGTTCGATTCTAATTCTTTGAGATTTTCTTTCTCTTTTTATCTACATTTAATTGATAGAGACAATATTTTTAAAATTACAGAATATATTATTTAATACCCAAATGAAGCACTCCGTAAAAGTTATGATCGTCGCCAACGTAACCCTCAGCTGAGCCGGACGACGGGTTTTCTACTGGGAAACCGAATGCCATTGTGACGTCTGCCAGGCGAAAGCCTTTGGTATGGTTTTTCGATTCAGGGTCTAAGAATATCGCTGAAGAATTTGATGCTAAGTGAGATGATCCTGTAGTTAAAAAGATTCTAAGATTAATTATTATTATGTTACGTTGAATTTATAATATTTTTTTTCTGTAAGCAGACTTTTGTATAAAGTGGGCCCCCACTCATCATATATACTACTGACAGACAGAAATACTTAGTATCGTTTGTTCGGGTTTGAAGGCTGTGTAAGCCAGTGTTACGATAGATATAAGAGACATATTAGTAGCATCTTAGTTTCCATGCGAGGGTTTGCATTGGCGATGGTTAAAATTATTTCAATATCATGGTGACCACAAACCATTTGCTCATGTCAAGTTAAGTTAATAAATCATTGTATTAAGTAATAAGAATATTATCAACAGCATTCTAGTTTAAATTTTATTTAATTAATGTTGTAGTTTATAATTTGTAGGCTGTTATTTTTATATCAGAATACGTTTAATTCCTTTAAATCATAAAGGTATTTAAAAAAAATTACGCATGTAGCACCGTAAACGTGATAGAGGTGAAACTTCTTAAAATGTATAGTTCTTTTTTCTTTTCTCTCTACGTCAAATCTTTCTACTGTCATGAAACGAAAAGTGCATTCTTAAATTTTAACTGTCCATTCTTGGCCCATCCAAATTGTAAAAATTGTTTAAAAATATTTTTGAAATGATAACTTCTTATGGCAGGGTAAACTGCTTTACGGAACCTGCATACGGCAGGCTCCTTGTCTCTCATTTTAACCCACAGCGCTACCCGCATAGTTTAAGTTAACATTCTGCCGGCCGTCCCGAGGCGCACGCGTAATTTTTTGTTTCTTACCGATAGCCTGTAACTTTAAACAGAGCAAATGATTTTCCTGTCCAAACTTTGCTTCCAAAACTTGATATCCGTAGGCGCTGCAGATCTTCTCTGCTGCTTGTATTTTCTCTCGAATTTGTAAACCTCTTATCGGAAATGGAAAGAACAAAGGAAGAAATAAAAACAGGATCCAAGTCATTGTGGAATTTTGATTGATTTGTTCTCAATGTTTTTTTTATGAACGTTATAATATCATTGATCCTAAATTAAAATCATTTGATGTAAATTTGACATATTTAATAAATAAAATTCATAAAATGCGAATCTACATTATTGACGCGCGCTAAAAACTGTCAATGTCATTTTTTTTTTATTTTTATATTTTTAATATCTGTGATCGAATTATGAATGAAGAAAACTTTTTACTTCTAATGTAAAACGAATTTGAAAATAAATTATGAATTATATTTATCTTTATTGTCTTTACCAGCTTTATTAGAGGGGTAAATAGGAATAAGTATTAGCAATACCGTAAAAGGGGCCATTGTTAGTCTTCTTTCAAAAAAATTAAATTACATATATTACATAAAATATATATAATTTGAGGTAATGCAGTAATAATATACATAGTACTCTTAATATAGTCATACTAATGTAAGTAAATATAACTCAGACAATAAGATTAAAAAAAAATAGCTTTCACGGGACACTGCAGATATAATATCGTATCGTAAGACATCCATACAATATTGTTAAATGAAATAATTATAGAAATCGATTAAATAAAAATTAAGACATTAAATAAAAACATAGAGTAAATTAAATATAATTTTAATTAATAATATGCGCTACGAAATGTTGTACATCGATTGCGGAGAGGGAGCATGATGGTATAAGTGTCGCTTAACGTCACGGCATACGAATCGGTTTTACCCCCAAGGCGTGCTACTTGTTTCCAATCAAAAATATCGACCATATATTAAATTATACATATATTTTTATGTAATAGATAGGCAGATTGCTGTTTAGTGGGCATCATCGCCCATTGGTGCCGTCAGACCAGACATTGGTGCCGTCAGAAATATTAATCATTACTTATATCGCCGATGCACCACCAACCTTGGGAGTTAAGATGTTATGTCCCTTATGTTACACTGGCTCATTCAACCTCCAGAACGAACCACAACAATACTAAATATTGCTGTTTGGCGGCAGAATACCTGATGAGTGAATTTACGTACCCAGACGGGTTTACACCAAGCGATAGTTACTTTAATTCCAATAATAAATAATAAAAAAACATTATTTATGCAGATTCTATAATTAGTAATCCGTACAAATCAATTACGAATTAATTTAATTCAAACGTCAATGTTACATCATTGATATAATTATAATAGTTTGTATCACGTTGCGAGCGAGGCGCCGGCGTTTTAACTGCTCAGACAATCGTTACGTGAGTAATTATAGAAAACTTTCTTTAATCAACTCAGCGAATTGAATTGAATTTTGTCATACATGTCAAATAGTCACGACATTTGACGTACACCATGAATGACACTCCAATGAATATATAATGAGTTTCGTTATACGTATGTATACATAATGTTACAATTTTGCGAGAAACGCGTTCAAGTTACGTTCATCCGATTTCATTGAAACTGCACAGTTGTTAAGCACGTTTCTAAGTATTGTTAAGTCATAGTATCGGTAACAGGCGACGCGCGATTTGTATTAAAACAATATAAATAATCAATTCAACAATTTAGCTTTGACAAGACGTACGCCATACAAAATATGTCAAATTATAATAGTTGAGCGAAGTGAGTATATTTACTCTTTTTCAACCGTAACAGTAGAAAAGCCACATAAACAATATTTGACAGCAAATTGACGCGATATCATTGGTCGAGAGGTTGATTCGTCTATGATATTCACTATGGATTTGCGAAAAAAGGGCGTTTCGAACTTCGACGAGACTGTTCAGAATTTTGGAAGTAAAATTAATGTGGATATAATTAGTTAAGTCTAATAGTGTTGGATTATAAATAAAGATATATTTATCATAAACTCTTACTAGTGCATGAAATACGTAAATCTAAGGTTTGTTTATTTTTATTCCTACTTCCTTGGAATAGGTTATAGACTGTTGAATAGCCATTTTTTTGGCTTCGCTGTCGTTGAATAAGTGTAATATTTAGTAAATATATTGAAATAAGAACTAATTACAAGGATCAAACATTGTTCTATTAAACGTACTGGATATATACTATACTACAATTTGTAAATTAAATAATTTTGACAGTTGCAACCGTTAATCGGTCTTGAATTATTTTATTCTGTGTCATTATGATAGTCACGTAATCACTATAGGCACGATTAGTTGTGAGCTTGTGATTATAAAGCAATATTGCTAATCTGTGACTTAGCGCGCTAAAAGTTCAAACTTTAAATATTGTACAAACATACATATTAAATCGATTCAAAATTATAATTTTAAGCGTCGACAAGGATCAAAACTCGTCACATCACGTAATATCGTATAAAGTTACTAATCTAATTATTATGTTATTGGTTACAAAGACAAAAACTGAATAATGAATTACATTTACAAGTAATGTAGAAGATATTAACGCTTCGTTTTTAAGTCCTTTGCGTTTTATTTATGAAAAAAAAAAAAACTTTTGGCGCTTACAGAGTTTTCTTTTAGCGAAATACAAGTCGTGTCGTTGTTACGGGTACTTGAAATATTTGTCTCATAGTCGCCATCGCAATCAAAACGAGATAAATAAGAATAAATGAGACTTAATTTTTTAATAATTATCATTTTACATGATTTAATTAAAACAACCAAACTATTTAGGATTATGTGTGTAATTTTGGCAACGGGAAAAAAATCATACATCACTCGTTTATACAGATACTGTTTATAGATAAAAATTGCCATTAAAATAAGATCGCCTATTTGAGATCTAGAAGCGCGAGAGAGGTTGCGCAGGAGTAACATGAAATTTTGAAGACTATTTATAAGGTTAAATAAACTACTAATAATTTATCATGTGTCTAAGCTTATTTCCTCTTATAGTCTTTTACCCTTAGATAATAATTTAAAAAACATAAAAAAAATGACATTGTATCACATATAATTTGTTAATATGTTTAATTATTACTTGGAAGTAAATACTTATTTATTAATTTAATGCAACCATTTCATTGCTATAATTATATTTAGCATCGCATATTAACCTGTGTGTTAATTTAATAAATGATTATATATTGTCAACGTTGCGACAAGCATTTTGTATGATATTTAGTTGCTATTTTTTAAATGGAATGAATTTAGTGTTATTAATGGTATTAGAGACGATACGGTTAACCGAAATTTGCGGTTACTTTTAAGACCAATTAAGTCCAATGTGGTTAATTGATTTTAATAATCAATAATGATAATGTTAATGTTATACTTTATTGTACACCACATACATAATTTATTTGAAATCTTAGGACTAAAATTGGCCAGAATTGTTACCAAGGACTTTGGGATCTGACAGACAGGCAAGCAGTTGCTATATGTCTATCAAAGACAAAGTCAATTCATTCAATTTGATTCATTTTGATTCATTGTTTATTCAATATGGAAATTAAGACCTCGGACCCGAGAAGAACCGGCGAAAGAAACACAGAGTATGTATAATATCAAATAATATATAATTAATTAATTGAGTAGTTGGCAAAAATGTTGGCTGATTTACTTTTAAGAGCGGGTCGCCCCGAAAGGAGTTGTAGGTGTCATGGCAACGCGAGTCGTTATGTTTTGACAAGCGACTCGATGTCGAATGCGATGGTTGCTTGCAAACCCATTTGCTCTTAATCGAGATTAATTATTGTAATCCTTTGATATTTTTGTGGTGTACGATTATTGAATCAATTATTACAGTGATTAGACGATATTAAATACGTTTTATTTTGTGAATAATCCATTTCACGCCCACATAGTCCTCCGACATATATATATATATATCTCAGTATATGAGAAATATTTAAGAGCTATTAAGAGCCGAGATGGCCCAGTGGTTAGAACGCGTGCATCTTAACCGATGATTTCGGGTTCAAACCCAGGCAGGCACCACTGAAATTTCATGTGCTTAATTTGTGTTTATAATTCATCTCGAGCTCGGCGGTGAAGGAAAACATCGTGAGGAAACCTGCAACCTTGTCTAATTTCAACGAAATTCTGCCACATGTATATTCCACCAACCCGCATTGGAGCAGGGTGGTGGAATATGCTCAAACCTTCTCAAGGGAGAGGAGGCCTTAGCCCAGCAGTGGGAAATTTACAGGCTGTTAATGTAAAATGTAATGTAATACGAAATATTTTATACTAAACATAAACTTAGGCCGTAACGAATAGCAAATTAACACTGAATTATATTTCATTCGAACCTTCATCCTCGAGTTGACCTCAGAAGGACCTCTATCAATAGGACTATCCCAACTCTCGGCTTAAAAAATGTAAATTTAATTTAAAGTAAAAATAAAATACTATTGAATGATCTGTTCGTATGTGCATTGCGATATTTCTCCGAAACGATTAACTGGTTTCAATGCATACATTTTAATAACTTTTTTTGCTATTTTTGTACGTTCGTATTTGCATGAGTAAAGAGACGAACGAAAGGATTGAATACAAATAGAAAAAAACAGCTAAGAACGAAGTGGAATCGCGCATCGCGGGTTCCGTAGTATATTTAGAATAAGGAATACCTTTATTTTTGTGACAACGACAACTTACTATATTATGACTGAAATCACTGATTAAGTTACTAGCTTGTAATTTGGCGAATTTTTCGTATATAACAATACTAGTAGGTTTTTATGCCAGAGATAGGACTGGCTTATAGGTTACCTAATAGATTGGCACTGCAAGAAATATCAATCAATCCTCACATCATCAAAGCGCCATCAACATTTGGAACTAAGATTTTATGTCCCTTGTGCCTGTTGTTCACCAGCTCACTCACCCTTCAAACCGGAACACAGATACTAAGCATTGCTGTTTCGCGGTAGAATATATAATGAGTAAGCCCAGACGGGATTGCATAAAGGAGTAATTAAATAAACTTTCCAATTAGGAAAAAGGTTCGCGTTGAAAACGAACTGATATAGTTTATTTTTACTTTCCGTGAGCAAGACAATTTTTTCTATTTTGAAATATTTCAAATTTGAAAGTTTGTTAATTTTTTACGCTAGAACGGCGAGATCAATTTGGATGATATTTGGAATAGAAAAAACTCAATATCCTGTCTAAACACAGACTATTGAACACCTGATCTCCCCAAACCTCCTTCTCAAACAGAAGCTAATATAGAATTTTGGCTAATAAGAAAAGCTGCCTGGCTTAAGATTTATTGACATATCGTTATTTTATTAAAATAATTACTACTAACTTTTTTTATAAGCTAAATTTAATGGGTATGTTTATTTAAAGAAGACGAGTCCTAGATTGGAGACCTTGCTTGGCAAATACAGCGTAGAGCATAAATCTTAGTGTACCGTTGATCTTAAGAGGTTGCGATGATCCATCAAATATTATATCTTACACACTACGAGGTGATGGAACCCGACTGGGGAGGAGAAGCAGGATATCTGGTGCATCTTGAGAGAACGAATGACTGAAAAGTATAATCTTACTCTCTATAGAGAATTATTGTTAATGCTCAAATGACAAAAAGGACTATACAAATTTTAAAAAATACCAGTATATAAAATAATACACAATTACTATATAGACTAGAGATTCATTCATATATTTTTGTATCCGTAACTTTTCTATCTTCATCATCAATAAAATTATAATTAAACAATTAAAATCGTCAGCTGACGTTATCTTGTTTGTGGGTACATCCTTGGTAATGGTTTATATACATTAATACATTCTGCGAAACGCGTGCTGTCTTCTGGGGGTTCATGTAAATAGTTTTAGCAGTATTTTCAGTAAAGCATTATCAAAAATATCGTCATTAATTTTATCTTTATAAGTTTATATAAAATCAATAACAATAAATTTGTACACTTTTATGGTTTTAATCGCAAAAACATGAAGAGGTCCTTACAATCTGTCAGAAAAAAAAAACATTCGTTAACCGTCAGTCCGTTAGTAATAAGCTGTTTTTGACCAGCTTATCGCCGACTAGTAACACTCCGTGGTTATCTCGTGTTTTATTAAACATTTCTTCTGTCTTTCTGATAAAATTGATTTTACATTCGAAGGAAAAAGAGCACAGCCTTGTTTTTGTTACTGGGCTAAGGGCTTCCCCATCTTAGGGGAAGGTCAGGAGTTTATACATCATTTTGCTCAATTGCAAGTTGGTACGCACGTATAGCTGACTATCGTCCGGCGTGTGCTGGTTTCGTATTTCCTAGTATTGTAGTAATTGGAACCTTAGTGGTGCTTGCCGGGTTTGATACCGCAATCTGCAGCTAAGGATCACGCATAGACACTAAGTCATCTCGGCTCCTATTGTGTTTATTATTAAAAAAAATATATTTGAAGATGATGAGGGGCGATCATCTAACTCCCATGGAGGTTTGTCTAAGAAGTCATACTTCAATAGTTATATTTGACTTTTAAAAAAGTATAAATAAATATTAACAATGTTGTTAATTCATTATCTTACTGTAATTGTTCTTACGAGTCAACCATTTGCATAGGACAATATTTGGACTATTAAGCCCAAATATTGTCCAGTGTCCAATTATCCAGAACCAAAATATTTCGATCAATAATTCTAAATAGTCAATAATAAATTAGTCAAATATGTATGTGTATTGATGTTATAGTAACAAAGCTGCAGTGATATCTGTGTATCTAATGAAATGAATTAATATAATTTCGCGCTGTCGTCGCAGATGTGACCGTAACGTAAATGGACCTATACGATTATGTTCAGTCGGATACATGGTCCAACTATGGTATGCTCATTTGAAATAAGAACACGGGACAAGGCGCGCGTTCCCGCATAATTTTAAAACAGATTATATCAAAACTATTTTTTTTATTTTTATTTGTAAGTAACTCGTGAGGTTTTATATATTTTGGCTGTGATAAAAAATAAATAAAAATGTTAAAGTATACAGTGAAAAAATATTGTTCCGAAGGAAGCAAAATTAACCAAGTAATGGTGGCAGTTTTGAGTAAGTTTTTTTTTTTAAATTAAGACTTATTATAGCTACATATGATTTTTATAAAAATATTTTAAATTAAAAAAAAAACCAATGAACATTTTATTTTTCTCGAAAAACCGATCTTGTTTCCGATCATCTTATTGTATCATAAGACGACAAAAAAAAAAAAAAAAACTTAAAAATGTTAATTTTCGACATGAGTTTTCAACATGACATTTATTCCAAAAGAATATAAATTGGTGAGATTTTATATAAAAAACACCAATCTTGTGTTTCTTAGAAATATCTTGTCTAGTATGCCTTCGTCTGCTCATAATGACCCTGATGTTATTAAGCTCTGTCACGACGATTACAGCTTCATAAGAAAGCTGCGGGCTTTGAGCTTTTAAAAGCTGATTTAGATATAAACGTTTTCTGGAAATGTAATAACTTTGTGTTAGCAACGAACTGTTTAAGCTTGCGATTAAAATAACATTTATAAAACGCATCGTTTCTTAAGATAAGTTCGTTCCTTTTAAATATTGCGGGGTCAATGTATTGCATGATTAAATTTTGAAGACGATATCTATTATGTTTTTTTTTTTTCTTTTATAATACAAGAATATATATCACTTCAATAGTCTAAACTCTAAATTTAAAACGTGCGAACTATGAACCGCAGCGCAGTTACATCATTTTTTTTTTATATTAACACATTCTTCTTAACGCTCTGCATATACTGGAATGAGTTTTATTCCAGAATATCCAGGGACGATAAGTACTGGCTAAGTAATTTTTGAGTTAATTGTAACATAAGGATGATCTTTTCCTCCTAAAGATTAGTTTGGGACTTCTGTGTCGGTTGAACTGCTGGTTGTATATCCATATCTGATGATTATCTCCAGCAGATTACTCGGATGATATACTTGATTAAGGTTTAAAGTCGACTTACTCGAAACGTCTTGGTTTTATTTTATAGCACTAAAATGTTTAATTCGAGGATTTACATTTAAAAAAAAACGCAATCACATTTTTCTAAATTTAATATATTATTAATATTATTTATCTGCTTTCTCAAAAATACGCATGATTTTTTTTTCTAATTTTTTTTTTTTATTTCGTCATAGTCAACTGGCTCGTGTGGCAGTTTGTGCAGTCTCGAGATATGGTGAATCCCGTGCTGTGGAAATTGAGATTTATTATTTTTATGTATATAATTCCGGTGTGCGTCTGTTACTTTTCCTCTTTTTCTACACGGCTTAACCGATTTTAAATAAAAATTTTTAGATCGTCAAATAAAAAAAAAGTTATTGCATTACAAAAAACATGTTATCCTTAAATTTCAACCGCTCAGCATCATTCAACGATCTTTTAATTTAATATTTTTAAATAAAACCTCATTATTTAAAACAAGATCACTAGATGATCGCTTGATTTTTGCGAAGCCAGGACTTAAAAATAGTATTTATTCTACACAAAAGTATAGTAGCAACCTGTTAGAGTCCCACTTCCCAGAAGTGGCTTCCCAAAGGCCTTCTCTCTTATTTGAGGAGAAAGTTTTTTTTGGAGCACCACCACGGTGCTCCAATACGGATAGGTGGATACAAGTGGCAAATTCTCAACCACCTATACAGGTTTCCTCTCAATGTTTTCTTCGCCACCGAGGACAATATGTATTATAAATACAATTTAAGCACATGACTTCAGTGGTGCTTGTCCCGAATTCGAACTCAGAATCATCGGTTAAGATTCACGCGTTGTAACCACTGGGCCATCATGACTATATAATGCACTTTTTGAAAGGTTTTTAATTCGACTCCACATATTAGTATGTGAAGGTTAAATCTTGCAATTGAATTTTAAATTAGTCTGTTCGACCGATTGAGTGAAATTTGTGAAATTTTACCCGCTTCTTGTGATAGTGACATATTGACAGTTATTTTTAACTTTGCCTATTAAAAAAATAAATCTTGGGTTCAAAAAAATTAACTAATAAAGCATATTACTCAATACAAGATTATATTAAAGATAAAACTCAAATTCCTTTATTCAATATAGAAGCATTATACTTACTTATTGATAGTCAAATTAAACACTACAACCGGTTCGGAAAAGGAAACACCCTGACCTGAGAAGAACCGGCGCAAGAAACACAGCGGGTCTTTTTTTGTTAATCTAATTAAATATATATATTGAAAATGAATAGTAATAATTGATTTATAGCTGGGATATATAAAAATTTAACTGTAGTTTACTGACATACTCCGTAATTAAAATGGTGAAAAGGAATAACTACTGAACTTCTTGCCGCTTCTTCTGTGTAGAATCTATTTTGCGAACCGTTAGTAACTCTACATTTAATTCAACACTATACTAAGTATATATATATATATATATATATATATACTATACTATAAAATGCCAATTCAAACGTGATTTAATGAGGCTATTTGAATGAAGAACATTTCGATTTTGACCTTATAAAATACATAAATATTATATATACATAATAGGTAGGTAGATTTTATTTATTATTTCTATCTTCACAATCTCGCTTTGATATAATTATTTTTTTCAATATACAATAAATCAAAACACTATATACCTTTAGATTATGTTATTATATTTGATACTAGCTGTGCCCGCGACTTTGTGCGCGTTTGAATTTAACAAAAAAATTATTGTTGTAGCATAAATTACCTTATTACATGAGCTATCTGCCAGTGAAAGTCCCGTCAAAATTAGCCCAGCCGGAACAAACAGACAGACAAACAAAAATAAAAAAAAACAATGTTGTATGTACCGTGTATACACACATAAGCATTTAGTAAAAAGTTATTTTAATATTACAAACAGACTCTCCAATTTTATTATATGTGTAAAAGATATATTAAACATATTCCTATATATACATATATACTAATATTTTTCAACCACCATTACCAGTAATATTGAATATATTTAAATGAGATTTACATAGTAATATATGATTCACCATAAACCATAGAATATTAAAGCTATGTTGTTGCACAAAAGCACGCTAGTGTCGAGCGTATGTTTCTTAGTATTCGACAATTAGCATATGTATACGAAAACAGTGTTTGTAAAAAAGCATGCTACTCAATCGAAAGTCTTTATTTCTGTAATACTACAAATATATTTTAAATGTAATACTTTGTACATTATGTTTATTAATAATAAATCGTTTTAAAAAGTTCCTCGTTATGAAATCTCATATTATAGTTATTTAAATTAAACGTCACGATCGAAATAAATTCATTTAATCACCTTGTGCAGTTGTCTCTGACGCGATAGAAACAAGCATGCTTTTTTCAATGCTTTAAACCAACACAAGCTCGCAAAGAACTCGCAATGAGTATGCTTTAAATGAGCACGCTACCCAGCAAAGTAACGTGCAATAATAACAGCATGTGTGTTCTAGATATCAGCAGAAATCGTCCCCTCCAAGCGAACTTTCCCCCTCTTTCTCTCATTTCTTTCTATTTTATTCGATTGTTTATTATATTTATAAACTTTTTTTTTTTTTATTATTATAATTTTGTAAATTTAATTTAATTATTCTCAAATTTTGTATTAATTTCATTGTGTCTATGCTTAAATAAATGATATAATAGCGAAAGAAACTTCATTTCAACCGAGAGTACCATTACACCTATATTTTGTTTGCTATCTTCTTCTTTCAAATATCAAATCAATGAAGACAGACAGAGATAAATCTGTATTTAATTTAAAAACAATCAAAATTCTAATACTATACTAATACGAGACATATTAATAGCGACATATATTATGATAATGTATCTCAGCTGTTAATTTCAAGGCTAAGTCGTTGAACCGATTATATAACATTTGGTAGAGATAATGAACCCTTGAGTTACGACACGCTACCTTTACGTAAATATTAACCCCTAATTTTTTAATATCCAATGTGGTTAAAGGTCAGGCGCAGGCGCGACAAACACTTCAAATTTTTTAATTCCTACTGAGAATTTCTATCAGAAAAGTGAATATTTTCGTAATGACCCGACCCGGCCATTGACCCGTGGCCTTTGAGATATGTAGCCTCATAAGCTTTCCACAAGAACAACGACAGATTTAAATACTTGCCATAACAAAAAACAAGATAAAAACCAATGATATATAATTATGACGCGCGGTATGCAACGTCAGTTCGCTATTCCGACACAAAACATAGAATTAACGGATAGTGTTCTCGCGTAATATTTTAAACGAAACGACACGGGAAATGACTTGGTGAATTATGTAATGTTTGGTTCTGATTATGATGTTAATGTCTTAACTAATTTACTAGAAATACATATTACTGTTTCGTTCTTATGTATGGAGTTAGAAAGGATAGCAAACATCGTATTTTCTTAATTTTATTTTTTTTAACATTGCTGCACATTTTGCGTCACTTAGAGCTGTAAGAATAATATTGAAATTCGCCGCAGAAGACAAACGTGATAGTGTCATATCATTATAGTAAATTTCGCATATCAAATATTGTCGTGTTTGATATGCGAAATTTACTATAATGATTTTAAGATTTAATGGATATGGATGTCAAAATAACGTAACACAACTTGTCTGGGGTTAGATACAATTTGGATTCTTAGAGAGTAAATACTGCTAGGTTTTCTGCTGCATTGTTTCGTGGCCAATTAGTCAATTCAGGTTGAAATTTTAGTAGAAAATTATTTATAAAAATTTACTTTAAAAAGGGTTTTTAACTACATTTAAATTTCTTCTATTTATACCTTTGTAACCTTCTTAAAATGAATACAAGAGTAATCGTAACCGAATAATTAATTCGTAATCGAATAGATGATAATTAAATTTATTAGACTGTTTAAGCTTTCATCTGCGTCATAGAAATAAAAAAAAAAAAATAATGTCACCGCGCCCAAAAACAATAGTCTAAACAAACTTCAATTTCATAATGACTACTTTCTCTATCTCTAAATACGTCGTCGGTATTATCAATCTAAATTAATTAATATAATTAACACATTTATTCGGTGAAAATGGATTTATAACGGTTAAACAATCGTTGAAATAATCTTTAAAGCCATTTATCTAACTGGATTAATATAAAAATATACATATTTATATACATAATAAAACTAACGGATTCGCTATATGTTTAATGTCTATAATTGGCAACTTGATTAAAATGCTATATTTGTGTGCCTATTTCTATAAACTAAATTTTTAATAAATTTCCATAGTATAAGACTATTAATTGTATTAATATAATATAATTAACTTAAATTCGATCATAGTAGCCAATTTCAAAGATTAAAACTAAGATATACCCATATTAAAGACGCAAATACAGGTCCATTCTATTCCTCTTTGTCTTCTGGGGTGGCGGTCTCAGAATAAGTAACCAACCAGAGACGAAAGATCAGAGTGCAACCCCGGCATGGAGGAGACATACTGCAAATTTTCTCATCAGTGCTAATTGTTAGTGAGAATATATTGAAAGAAAACTTCCGTAAAAAAATATTTACATAAATTACGAAACTCGAAACAAATCGGAATGTGAAAATATCAAGCAACACCTCGTCCTGAACGTATACGTCCTATACAAATTCAGACTAAATTATTTGTAAAGTACACAGTATTTTAAAGAATAATATTAATCATATCTTTTATGACTTGTTAAAAGTGTTAGAAATTAGTGAGGAGTGGTTTGTTATGTCTATTATGTAAATAATTTCAAAGATTTATTACATGTTTTCTCTAAGTAAATATGCTTAAAAATTAATAAACCGTTATATGTAAAGCTCTAAAACTTGTAAATTATCAAAGTTAAAGTAGTTTCCTACGAGATTGTTATTTATTACTTATAGTCCGAGCTTCGTGCGTAGGATGTTAAGAATAATTTCTGATTCGAGATGTATACGGGCGGAAGTTGAGCCGGTTCCCACTGGGTCGTGACGACACATTTATCGATAGTTCGGTAGGCTCTTACCCTTGTCACTGGGTCGTGACGATACTTTTAGCACTATGAACTGTGTCGTTTATACATTTATGTGTATATCTTACGATACGACATGAATACTAAACTAATGTTACAAAAATATATTGGTCTACATTGGCTCGAAATGGGTCTATTCAGGAGAAACTACATTGAGAATTAGAATAAGTTCTTCGCCATAAACAATTGTGGCCGAAACTAATTTATAAGTATATTAAATTTTGAAAATATTAATTTAATTATTCCAAACAAATAATTAAAAAAATATTCTGAATTACTTATTATCTGTATATAAAGAAAACAGTTAACAGTAACTTTGTTTGTCCATGTCCATTACAGTTACCAAAAAAACAAAAAGAGTTCAGTCAGTACATTCGAATGCAATGTCTTCCTCAATTCATCAATAATGTCTATGGTCGAATTTCGATCACAGAACGAACATTCATTTTAATAAATAGATGCAATTCAAAGCTTCTAATTCTAGGTTTACTTATACAACGGGGTTATGTTTATCATGAAATACTATTTCACCTTCCAGACCCAGAACATCCATTTAAATGCTTACCTAAACGACTAACTGCGCACACGATAAAATGGAAACCTGCTTTAAGTCCTCTATTTGTTATTTAAATCGATAGACTTATAATTTATATTTTATTAATACTTGTTTTGACATTTTAATTAATTTATTTGTAAGAATATTCAAAAGCTCTTCCATTTTACTTTAAATTGATCAATGATTACATGATGAAAATGGTATAGCGTCAATCATAATTCACAGACTTAAGTATACATGTGAAAAAATTAAATTCACATACAAAAAATGTAAAAATTTTATTATAACAACATTCAGACTTACAACGAATCTTGATCAAGATTAATTATCTCAAATACGAGCTTGACTTGACCAAGAGATTTTAATCTATACTAATATTATTAAGTAACTCTGTCTGTATGTCTGTTGCTCTTTCACGGCCAATACAATGAAACGAATTTAATGAAATTTTGGTATGAAGTCGATTGAAATCCAATGAAGTACATAAGGTAACCTAATCTAACCTAACACCTGACGGCCTCGTCCTGAAACGGAACGAAGCTGCGAGCGATAACTAGTATAACATATCATTAAAATACAAGCAAAACCCACGGCAAAAATATAAAATAAAAAAAAAATTAACAAATAATCTACGAAAACTTGCTTCGAATCGCGCTGCAACTTCTGGTATAAATGTGCCTCTAAGTTATTTCAGTTGGCGGTTACAAAAAAAAAAACTCGTTGAATAATATGTTACGCGTGTAAATCCTGGTTTGTTAGTTAGTGAATAAAAACAGAAGTGAAAACAATAATGTGATTATTCGTAAAATAGGAAATAAAATATAAAAGTATTATTTTAGACAGATCGTATAAAATACACAAGGTTATTGTACAAACCGAATAATTACGAAAACAACTGATTTTAATTTAGATGTAATGTTAATTGTTTAACACGTTAAAAAAACATAAAGGTATCATTAGACAGTAAATATTAAAATGGGTAAAGACCTATCTTGATAAAGACAAAATTTATAAGTTATTTATAAATATTTGTCAGAATATCTTTAACCGAAATTTCCAAATTATGTATATAATAATTAATTTACTTTTCAAATATGATAAAGTCAAGATTTGCATAATAGACCTATTTCCGGTTACTGTATAGAAGACTAAAATAATTCACCATTCTTGCGGATATTGTTTTACAAGCCAAAAGTGATATTTGATTCGTTTGTAAATAAATCGATGTGTGTATTGTTTGAAATATGTCTTACTAGTTGATAAATACTATTAATTGTCTATGGTACCTTAATGTCTTTGACAGTACGTCAGTAATGAGTAATGAATGGGTAGGCCGGATTAAGAAATATACAACATTTGAGATTCTGAAAATAACGCATTGATATATTTATTTGCCAATAAAACAATATTTTTAGAATGACATTTCGCGTAAATACTAAACCAATGAAATACTACTAATTAATACAAATTCAAAATATTCGATCATTTACTAATATTGACAGCATTCAATGCAATAAACAAATATGACGTTTAATATTACAGAGCTGTCAAAATAAAACTGAAACATTTTAAAGACTCTATTTGAAATAAGAAAACTATTAATTAAAATCATTTGTTTCTAAACATACAAAACGAGAGATTAATTAAACTTTATGTGTAACTCTCTTGATGAGTTACACTTACAATACATACAAAAATAAAACATGTTTATTAAGTATTCAATTGTAATACGGGTTTCGTTATTAAAACATCTATGTACAGTCATTACAAATATATAATAATACAATATATTAATCATATACGAGCTTATCTTTTAAATTTAATAACAATAAAAATCTATAAAGATACAAATTATAATTATACAAGAAAATAATTTACAGTAAATTAAATCGATTAGTTGTTCCGTTGCTTCAAAGACGTACAGGCTAATAAACAGAGTGTTCGTTACACACTAACAATGTTATTTATCTGCGCGTACATAACACGCGTTCCAACTCATTAGGACACATCAGCTGTGCAATTGTTTTGTTTTTAATACACTCGGTGGCGGGTGAACGAACGACGAAGTTTTGACGTGCTTAAAAATAACCTTATACTAAAAAACATACCAATAATTAACTTTGAATCTTAATAGAATCAAGATTGGAATCATCAGTAGTTTTTATAAAAACTCACTTCGTATGTCACTTGTGAAATGTTTAAACGACTTTAAGGATGTATGTAAGGTCAAATCCACAGTACATCTATTTATTTTTTAATGTTAATATACATGTAGAAATGTCAATGCCCAATCATTTCTGTTCGCATTTTATAATTTGCAATGAAATATGTCATTTTGATTAATAATTTACGTTTTTTAATCAACTTAATACGCAATTCGATATTTAAATTTAAATATTCCAATGAAAATGTGACTGCATCTATCATCAATGATAACACATATTACGTCGTTATATATTGTCAAGCGCTGCGTTGCCGCATCTACTTGTCCAATACGGTGGACGTACTGAGTTGAACAGCAGTTCACAGAACGCTACTGAAACGTCAAAAGTTAATCACGAATATCTCCATAACGACATCGGCAACACTGGCATTTTTTTCCTGAAAAAATGTATGAAGTTTCTGAAAATCCTTCTTTTGGCCGTGCATTGACTACGATACATATACTTTTTTATTATTTTAGTTCGATTTCGTGAACTTGCGGCACGAATAACACGGAGTTAAATGAGGCTTTTATTATCAAATATTTCTTTCAAATCATCGGCTAAGTTCCTTTTTCTTTTTTCCAATCAATGCAGCGTAATCAACTCCATTATATATTCTAATAAAAATTTATCGAAAGTAAGATAAGTAGATATATTTTAAATACATCCTAATATGTTTTAATTATTACATACAGTCAATATCGCACATCACTTCCAAACGTTTCAGAATCGTCTTCGCATTGATTTTCGATTTTGTTTTAACGCCATAGTTCAGTTTAATCTTTAAATAAGACATTTTATTAAATATATAACAAAAACAATATGGCGTGTTTATTTATAAGCAGATCAGAGCGCCAATTCTACTTAAAAAATTACCCTATCGCAACCGAATCGCAAAAGTTTCGTAGTCGTTGTCGTTCAGCTATTTTTCTATTCTACAAAAATCCAGTTGCGGTTCGGTCGAAGTTTGATCGAAATATAATCGGAATAGTAACGTAACGATAACGGTAAAGTAGAATTAGCCATCAGTTACGATATTAAGTTTTGTTTTTTTTTTTTTAGTAAAGGTAGTCTTGCGCTCGCTACAATCATGCCTAATGAAGTGCAATAATGAGGTCTTGGTTGATGTAGCGCCGTTTATTCACTCCTCGCTTTTGTTGTTAAGTGCTATTTAAGTGCATAGGAAGTTGTCAGTAAGGTTGTAATCTTATATAAAGAAAGGTTTATCAAAACATTCTTACGTTAGATTACTCGGAGATAGTTTAAATATGTCAATTTCCGCTGATAATAAGTTTAATGTTTTATTTCATAAGAAAATACATATAACATTTTTAAATTTAGTGTCAAAAAACATATATTATAATATAAATATTCGTTTTCGTTTCGATCGAAGCGAGCCAACCTAATCATAGATGGAATTAGCTGGTTTGTAGATTTCAAAGAAAAAAAAAATTTGTTTGACAGACGTTGGAGGAAAAAGTTCTATACTGTTTTGTCTTTGCCTATTTATAAATAAAACATATCACTACTAATGGAGTCATCGTTTTACTTTTCTCATTCTTTTGTTTTTTAATAATCCCTTAGTTATCGCTAAGCCAGTTAAACACAGATAAACATAATTAATTGTATAAGCTGGATGTGATTTCGTTCAAGTTTTTTATAGGCGTGCGAGTACCTTGTTACTTAATTAAATCGTTATTTATTTGTATATTTGACAATTTTGACATCAGACGATTAAAGAGACATGTCACGAATTCAATTTTGAACTGTTTTTTTGAAATACGTCGATTATTCTAGACATCTTTAGTGGAAATGAAGAACGACTAAAGCGCCAATATTGTACTTTTGAAAAATACGATTTAAAATTAAAGCTATAAATATCATTTTTAAAAAGTACCAATGTGGTGTTTCAGTTTTTCTTTCTTTCCATTGACGTCAGGCATATAAATGCAATGAACTGAATTGGCTATTCGAAGGTTGACTTTAATGAGCTTATAATAACCCAAAATATTATTTGAGGCACTTTAAAAAGTTAAGTAAATTAACAATCCGTAAAATGTCCCACTGCTGGGCTAAAACTCGTCCTTTTATTGAGCATTATTCTTTGATCAGCATTCGTGTTGTTATCTTTTATTTTTTACCTGACATTTTTAGCGCGACAACATTCCGTCGAAGATTTAAAACATATTGATTTATTTTTTAAAGGCTCTTTATTTTAAAATATTTATAATTATAATAAAAGCCGTATAAAACGCGAACGTTGGCCCATAAAAGCTTGTTTCCATGCAAACATTATGACGTATCAATAATAATAATTGCATCAGTAATATATTTATAAAATACTTTTTTTATAACATAAGCCTTAAGCGATACTAACGATCAATCAAATCGTATATTTTTAAAACAAGAAACGTCTTACTACAAGTAAAGAATGACATGTACGTACTCCTTCTTGGTAGGTGTGTAATTACAAAACAATTTATTGCAGATTCTTCTTAGAACAGACGGTGAATTCCTCGTATTGTAAATAATTTAACATCACTTTGTTTTACAAATTTGTAAATTGATAGAAAAAATATTAATAAAAAAATGTTGAGGAAATCGATTCATTTAACAAAGTTAAAAAAATGATTCTCCCTAAAAATATGTTTTGGAGGTTGGTCCACCAGGCTGTACCAGCACGGAGGCCCGCATAGGCGGGCCGACCGTCAGGGCGTCACGGTAGCATGCGCAAGCGATCCCGTGGCGCCCGCCGAAAGACGGAGAGGGTACCGCTGGTTTTTTAGTGGGTAAACCCGGCGTACCTGGGCGAACTCGGCGTCCAGGGCTCCGGGGAGTCCCACACACCCCCCCACATTCCATCACGTGGGAAGCGCGTAACGCGTTTTCCAGCGAGAAAAAAAACCGAGTTTAGTGGAATCCAACAAACGTATCCATAATGAACTATATAAATACATATTTCTCATCTTTCTGAGTTTGTTTCACTGGTTCTTCTCAGGTCGTCGTGTGGTGAGTGTTTATTTCTGAACCGGTGGTAGATTTTTGACAATCAATAAGCAAGTGTACGGTTCTATATTGAATAAAAAAATATATTTTTTTCATTCTGACTACATAAAATAAACGAGTAGAGGTCAGTAGTGCCAAAATTTCAAACACGTAGTGTCAGATAAAATCCAGGGGTTCCGATAACTAAAACAAGCGTAAACAAGTGACGGTTAGTTGCAAGTGGACATTGGTCTAGAAGCTTCGATTATTACATGAATTAACAAGAAAAACAAAATGATACAGTTGCCGAGAACGACCCTTGTAACCAATTGATTTTCAATTACACAATGACTTGATTATAAAAGTTCATTTTATACGATACAGCTCAGAGCGCATATAGTACGTATACGTATGCATGTGTGTTTGAGTGATCAAGATAGGCGTAAAAATAATTGGATATATTTTCACAGTGAAATCATAAAACAAAATACAGATGGAATATTATAGTGAAGCAACAAAAGCAATTTTTTACATAGATACTTAAGAAAAATAGAAAATGAATATAAATGCTTGATCTACAATTTTTGTCTGACCGATTTTTATGATAACTCAAACAGTTTATTAAATGCAATTAAACTCATATTTTTGACCTTGGACCTTGAATGTTTTTAAGCAGACGTAACGTCTGCTATATGTATATGTCATCTGTAATAGTATACTCAAGATTTTACAAGATATAATTATATGTATATATGTTTTGTTTTCTGGCACGCTTCGTTTTTACACAAAATATATTTTTTTTCACACATATAAGACAGGATCGACGAAATAAATAGACTAGACCTGAGACAGTGCCGAGCTCAACATTAATGCCCCATTAAAGAAATTTTGCATAGTATCGAAAATGGATACACAATAATTCATTATCAGTAATTTTATTAAGTAGAACATTTATTATATCTATATTATTTAAATTATATTTTGGAAGATTAGAAAAGCATCTTCGATAATGCGATGATTTCTTTTCGCTTATCCTCCTAATTTTGCCGCCGGAAACCTGGCTCACTCACCATTCGAATAAGAATAAGTGATCGACGAGTGGTACGAACCCAAAAGCCCACCCACCATCTATAGCGATGTGACTTACATAACGTTTGATGTTTACGTGAAGTATATCTGCTATAAATAGAACATTATCCTTCAGATAAATGAAGAAATGTTTGTAATTAAACACGTGGAAAACCTACATTAGTCGTTGCCTACAAAGTAATAAGTATCGAATGAACGACCTGATTGCATCAAATGAAATTAATTATACTACAAATAGTTGATTTAAATTGTAAACATTACATAAGAGAAGTCGATCGTATAGCACATGTACTATGGAACTGTTCATGTGTGTAGTGTTTACTATGTATTAATATATGTACATAACTATATCAGAGTTATTTGTTATTTTGTTAGTGAATATTCATTTACCAGATTTGTTTTTTATTTTTATCTTAATTAATTCGGATTTTTATTGGTTGAGAAGTTTTTTTCATCTTTAATTTATTTAAATTTTAATTCACGGCTCGAAAAGATAATGTGAACTTTAAATATGAGTATATTACGTATACGTCTACGTTTTCTTTATTTTCTGTGTAATTAAATAAAAGATTCAGAGAAAGCTAGTGTACAAATCGTAATTTCGATTATCTGAGCCAAAAATTAACTAAACTCCAGTCCAGTCCCCCACCACCAATAAAGGCAATAAATAGACAATCATTTTCCTCATCATTTCATTTCAATCTATCATCTATCAAAAAATTCACCACCTTTCAGAAATAGTTGTTAACATTTTTGCATTAGCAGCCTGTAAATTTTCCCACTGCTGGGCTACAGGCCTCCTCTCCCTTTGAGGAGAAGGTTTATTTGTTTATTTATTTATTCCAGGAAATAAATAAATAAAGCATATTACACCACGCTGCTCCAATGCGGGTTGGAATGCGGAATACACATGTGGCAGAATTTCGTTGAAATTAGACACATGCAGGTTGTAGGTGTTGTTCCTCACGATGTTTTCCTTCACCGCCGAGTACGAGATGAATTATAAACACAAATTAAGCATATGAAAATTCAGTGGTGCCTGCCTGGGCTTGAACCCGAAATCATCGGTTAACCACATTGGAGCCGCATTGGAGCAGCGTGGTTACACCACGCTGCTCCAATGCGGGTTGGAATGCGGAATACACATGTGGCAGAATTTCGTTGAAATTAGACACATGCAGGTTGTAGGTGTTGTTCCTCACGATGTTTTCCTTCACCGCCGAGTACGAGATGAATTATAAACACAAATTAAGCATATGAAAATTCAGTGGTGCCTGCCTGGGCTTGAACCCGAAATCATCGGTTAAGATGCACGCGTTCTAACCACTGGGCCATCCTGGCTTCAAAAATATTAGTCTGATTATACTGCCCTTCATAATATATACTGTTCAAAAACTAAGACAATTATTAAGAATTAATAATATATAATAATTGTACTATATTAATCACATTTATTCAATTGTTCACAGTGGTGCTGCCCGTATTCTCCTATGGCATGGGGATCGGTTGGTTATCACCAATGGGAGCACGGCTCATGTCTGAAGATTCACCCGCAGCAGAAGCAGTACATCCCGATGTAATATCTTGGATGGCGTCCGTCCCCTACCTCGTCGGTACACCGGCGGTATTTCTATTCGGGTTTATAGTGGACAATTATGGAAGAAAAAAGGCGCTAATGTTGACATCATTTTCGATGGCTGTAAGTTAGTTAGGATTAAAAATATACTATGCTAGTAGCTCGTCCCGATTCATCCAAAGTTATCCCTTCCACTGTTCTCCTTTAAAGTTAAAATTTCTGAAACTCCTTTCTTAGCAGATCCGTACGTTATCAATTAAACATATGCTACAAATTTCAACTATTTAAACACATTAGTTTTTGCTATGCGTTGATAGTCAGTGAGGACATTTTTTTAAGAAATAGAAAATACAATGTTTTGACTAACTGTCTAGCAACACAAGTCATCAAGAATAAGTCACAGGTTCTGCACATATCACTTGCGCACTTCGTATGTGGAAAGCTGCACTAACAGAGGATTATATAAAATGTTTGATTTTTAATTTAATCCTATAGAAGGTCAACCAGGAAAAATAAATATCATAATTATGCGTCTTAGGGATTAAAAGTGCTGTTCTGAACATGCACAAAAATATTAATTTAACTTTCCGCGAGTACAGTCGCGCTTAATAGTACTATTTTCCATAATTAATAAAGCTATAATTGTTTTCATTTACCTGTTTAAAAACTACAATAAAATTCACATTATAATATTATACGATGTTTGTCGTACGTTGTGTATAACGTGACCATACGTTTCGTTTCGAGCGGAACATTCCCGTCTTTAAAAAAAAGCCTAAAAAGTCCAAAATCCAAACCAAATTATAGGTATAATGCTAATTACGTAACATTAAAGTATTTTATATTTAATTATTAAATGATGATTTCATACCTAAAACGTTTATTAAAATTTAAAAAGAAATTTTGAGCTCCACGTCTTTCGGACGTGACGTATTATTTTTTTAAACTCATTTGTTAACTTCCCGCTCTTATGGAATAATTAAATGGCCGCACTATGTTATGTTGAGTAACTACACTATACATACATATATGTTTCCAATAAGATTTTATTCAAGCAACCTTTGTAATAACAATTAATATGATAATTTCACGTAATTAAGTAATTTATTTATTATTAATAAAATAATAAATTAACAAAGCATGTGTCGTATTAGTGATTTCGCTATAGAACTTTTTATTTATGAATATAAATATTAAAATTATGCAAAACCAATTCTTGTGTTATAGACATGTTACAGATAGGTATAATAAAAATCTGTCAATATTTCATTGATTTTTGATTTAAAAAAAAAACGTGTTGCTAGAATTTATATACATTGATGACATATATATACGGAGACATTTAAGTATCCAATTTTCACCAACGCCAATAAATCTCGAAAATAAACCATAAATCTTCTGTTCTAGACGGTATTCTTGTTATATCTCAGTTCTCTAACGAAGTAAAAATAAATATTATTTATTTATTTATTTACTTAGGACAACCAACAGTAGATATAATAACACATTGAATACGTACAATATAACAACTTGAATCAAGGAAAATGTTCTACTAATCAGGTAGTCTCGGCATGCACTTATAACATTACAATACACATATTTTATAAAATATTTTTAAGTGAAAACAAATTACACTAAAAAATTAAAATAATTTAAAAATAAATATTAAAATACCAAAAAATAAATTTTTAAAATTACATATTAAAAACTATAATGTAATATATAACTATATTTTAATATTGGCTTAAGGATACTACTTATATTGCGACTTACAACATTATTTCACTTTGCTTATCAGTGATAAATATCAATAATTGATTTAATTACATTTACATTATGGTATTAAACGGCTCACTGACTATGTTAAGTGTAATATTATGTTCGTGTAATACCAGTTAGTGGTGGACTATATCAACGGCAGATGGAGTCAATTTAAATAGATCATGCGATTTATAAAAGAAGTTAAATTTATAAAAAAAAAACTATTTCAATTGACTATTTTTATTTCACTTCCAAAATTCCGATATCAACTTTGCTGATATTATTATACACGTTTCACGAATAATCGATATTATCGATTACTTTAGATCTCGATTAGTGATTTAATGTCCATTCTATGTAAAAGTTGTTTATCTGTGGTTACGGCAGAGACCACGCCACTTCTCGCACAGTTTTATCATCCTTTTTTGGACAATTTCAACCTTTCTAAGGGCGTTGTGGATAGATCTAGAAGCCTGAATATTCAGTGATCAGAAGGACATGCTATGCCTAGTTATGATCCCAAAATATTTATTTACGATTAATCGCCATCCGCAACCGATATTAATATAACTTTAATACAAGAATAATCGAATAATAATATTAATTTATGCATTTTGTTTACAAGCATAATATAAGCGCTCAGATCCCAAATAATATATAGATTTGTTGCCATGCGATTTATTACAGAAATAAATCGAACGACATTTTCATTCGGTCATTATATTTATTGTAGAAATAAAGATCTCTATGGTCACTTTAAATGTTAATAGATAACTAATTAGGAAACAATATACGACGAAGTTTTTCAATCGGTGTTTCCATAGATACTAAAAAAACGACTTAGTTTTAAATCAGATCTAACAATTTTTTCAGTCGAAGGCGACACTTCTTTTTTAAATTTATATCTTTATAGAACGAAACCCGTCTTTAGATTGTAACACTTCCTTCCATTGGAATACACGCATGATTTACTATTAAACGGCATATTACGAACTCATTCAAATGTATTGATTTTTTCAGGTAGCCTGGGGGTTAAAATTATATTCCACTGAGAACTGGGCTTTGATATTAGCTCGAGCTGTCATCGGCCTTGGAGTTAGTGGTTCATATGTGGTAACCCCTCTCTATATAAAAGAGATCAGTGACGATTGCATCAGAGGTACACTGGGGAGTCTTGTAGTTTTATCACAGAATTTGGGCAATCTCCTGGTGTACATAATCGGAGAGTATTTGTGCTACCACGCGACCTTGTGGATTTGTTTAGCTGTACCACTGATACATTTATTGGTCTTCCCAACGATGCCAGAGACTCCGTCGTACTTATTGAAAAGCGGTAAAATTGAAGTGAGTTGGTATTATTATTTATTATATTATATATATAACATAAAAGGGATTACTGTATAAACCCGAAAAATATGAAAACAAAATAATGATTTTTATACATGTACGGAATTTTATCTCATGTGTTTCAACGAAGCTGACTCAACAATTAGTCTTAAGAAAATTCAATCGAGCACCTGGTCTCAATTTACGATGGTATATCTTGTATCTACATACATACATCTTGTAATTAATCGACGTTTTTTCCGTCCTGTAATTGTTTTTATCATAAGACAGGTCTGTCAATTGGTTTTGAAAATTATTTCCTTGTTTACGCATCTCTATGTGAGGTGGTTAGTTTCAGGGCCGGATCTACAATATGGCTTTTTGGGCTTCAACCCAGGGCCCCGTGGACTCAAGGGGCCCCCAGCTAAGTCAAGTCAAAGTCAAAAATAGACGATAATGCGATAGAATCCATAACTTGATTAAATTAAACAGATCTACGTTCATCAATTCTACGTTCAAATACCTCTTAGGTGGGCCACTAGGTAGTATTAGCCAAGGGCCCCCTAAACTTACGGTCCGGCCCTGGTTAGTTTGCTTGTCTATCATCCTGGAATATTAAAAAGAGACGATTTATATGATAATAATATATATAGTTTACCGTACCATTACTTGACATTATTATGAAAAGTGTGTATATTATTGCATCAGGCAAAAGTCTCATAAATAGGGCATCACTATTTTTTTTTTATTTAACGGATTCAAATCCTGTTTTCTGTTAGTATAACACTAAACCTCTATTCTTAATTATTTATTAACACTTTATACACATAATTAAAAGAACACCCGCCAAAAAAACCCACTCACAAATAGTCCTTGTTTTTTATGATAAATACTAAGATATGTCAGTTTTTATTATTTAACTAGCTGTGCCCGCGACTTCGTGTGCTTTGTTTGAATTTAGGTTATTTGGATATTGTAGCGTGATTTTATTTTGATTCTATTTATAATTCTAAAATAAAAGTAGCCTAAGTTACTCCTTATTACATCCGCTATCTGCCAGTGAAAGTCCCGTGGAAATCGGTTCTGCCGTTCCCACAGATTAGCCGGAACAAACAGACAGACAGACAGACAAAAATTGTAAAAAATGTTATTTAGGTATATGTATCATGTAATTTTAATATTACATACAGACTCTCCAATTTTATTATATGTATAGATTAAGGCATATTCCTCTTCTTTTCGTCGTTCGCTCTTGGCAAAACGGTTTTGTTATGCGGTGTTATGGCATGCCAATTTGAAGAAAATGAAGCGCTTAAACACAAATAATTCCATTTCAATTAGCGGTGATATTCTGTAAGCAATCATTTCGTATCTCGCTGGTGAAATTCTGTGAACTGACTATGCGTTATACGCTACTGTGATGGGTGTAACCTTTAATTAACAGCGATCATAGTCTATGTCTTATATAACTCTCTGATATTTCACGGGCATTTAATCGGTCATTATAGCTCTCTTGTAGTTTCGGATGTAATGCAAGATAAAACTTCTATAATGTCATAGTAAATATATCAATGAACTTCCATTAAAATGGCCAATATGAAAAATAGTGGCCAATACAAATGTATTGGCCACTATTTTTCATATTGGCATCAATCAATCTACTATGTTTTTATTAAATTTGATTTTTTGTATATAAATCAGCAATTTCATAAGCGAAGAATAATTATAATAAACGATAAAAACCGGTGAATAGTATTCGTTACATAAATCGAAAATATAATATAAGGTAAAAGATAAATAGTATTAGTTAATAAATTTATTTATTCCACGTAATATTCAACGAATTATGTATTGTTTATTTACTGTCATTGTTATTACAAGATAATTAACGAACTAATACTGAGTTTGTTGCGGTTTTCATCACTAGAATCTACATTTAAATATATGCTTGAATTATGTTTTTTAAAATTTTGTAATGATTACAATTTTTCTATAGGAAGCTCGCTCAGTTTTGGCCTGGTTGCGCTGCCGGCAGACCACTGACACTGTGGTGGACAGCGAATTACAGACATTACTCTTGGAACTGGAACAGAGTAATTCTAGAAAGTTCTTTCCAACGTTAAAGACTTTAGGTATGTGACATTAATTTTATATCTACAATTCAAATTAGCCCTAAGACATTTTTATTCTATGCATAGACGATACGTTTATGGAATATGATCTAGTTTTATCTGGACTTTGTACTAATAAACTTTTAGCATAACGCGTGTCAATAGGGAAACGATTATTAAATGGCGGTAATAATATATGCTAGTATGAGCAAAAGATTATAAGTTATCCATATACATTATGTAATGAGACTGAGATTGACGTAGACAGTCAATGTAAGTACTGAGTATCTTGACGGTTCTTCTCGGTAAAATCTACTTTCCGAATCCGACGCAGCTTCACATTTAAATCAGTACAGTAACATTATGGTCCAAAAGTAATTTTATGAGCGTATTTGAGTACAGAATATTTTGATTTTGATACAGAAAGATTGAGTTGGTAAAAATATATTGGGTTTTGTTCGCCTGAACTCTTTGCGAAAGTTCCGTCCGGTCCCAGACAAGGAGACTGAGGAAACAGAGTCCAAGTGGTTCATGCATTTACTTGTGCACTGTAAATATCCTGCACAGTTTAAAAGTCTCCTTAATTAGCTGCAGTGACCAAAATCGGACCATGTATCGAGATTCATTTGTTTTTGTTTGGACGTAGTTGAGTTTGTCAGATAAATGAAGTATAAAGCACTCGCAATAACACTTGATGTATATTTGAACAGAGATGAATGCGTGTGAGAGAAAGAGAGAAAGATAGGTTTGAAGAGAGGTGGTCCATTGATTAGAACACGTGATAAGAAGCAGATTGTGAGCAGAAGATCATGCAGTAGGTATTGTATTTCATTCTACAGCAATCACTACTGAATTTTCATTTGCGTATTTTTTGATATTCATCTCCTGCTCGCTAAGGGAATACACTCCTTATCTATCCCTAAACATCCCTATCTAATAAAATATATTTATTATTTATATTTACAAATCAGCATTAAAGCAGCGCTGTAAAGTAAGTTGCAAACCTTTTCAAAAGGACAGCAGAACTTAGCCCAGCAGTGGGTTAACATTAAAAGACCGTTACAACACTTCAATGTTTATATCAAATAAATATAAAATCTTATTGTTTTTTTACACTTACACTTTTATTACTCGAACTAAGAGTGCGACAGAGATGCAAATAGTGTGCGAATGAGTTGGCGCGATATCGATCAACATTTTTGAATATTTTATATATTGGCAGGGGTATAACGGCGTTTTGTTTTTTTTAATTATAGCATTTATGGAAAGATTTGCAAGCCCAAGCCGGCTTAGACAAAGATTTAATTATTCAATAAAAATTCAAACAGGTATATTTTATTGGTTTTAACGTTAAATATATTTACTTATTTAAACATTATATACATAAATAATTATATTCTCGTAAATCAGATTAAAACAAACTTAATTAAAAAATAAATTCCAAAATAAAATATCAAAAATTTATTTAGAAATTTTATAAGTCTTGCACGAAAACTTCAGACGAAAATGGCGACCAGATCCCGAAATTACGTTAAAATATTTAACATTTTACAACTACCAATTCAACACATTATTTAAAAAAATGTACTTTAATCCCCTGAAAGTTTATTTATTACATATTCAAAATTCGATTGATGTCTAAGTAAATTTAATAAAAAAAATATTTTTCCTGACCAACACTGACTGAAAGATTGTGAATTATAAAAAAATAAAAAATAAATTTTACCTATATTAAAAATGAGGAAACCTTTTTGTGTTGTGTAACTGAAACACATATACATAAAAATTATAGCAGAAGATGCATCGCAATTCGGAAAAGGTTGTAGGATAATAAATGGCGGACACGGTCAGCCGATAGTTGTGCGTGTAAAAATAAATCAAATATGAGAACATTATTTAAGAGGATTGACGTGAAATATGAAGAAGTACTGTTTATTCATAAATAACTAATAAACTTCTGCTAAAAATATTTTTTGTCGTTAAACTAAGTACTGCACAGGTTTAAGCTCTTTAAAATAACAGGTCCTTGCAGTTCCCCGCGCTGCGTTTCGATCGATTACATTCATAAATTAAATTATTAATGAGTCTTCCACACCTTTTTCTTCAATATTTTTTTGGTTGATGTAAATTAGAAGAAAAAAAAACGACGAAACAAGCTATTTTATTTAAATTTGTCAATAAAATTATCCTTTTACTATATACCTATTTTACTTATGGAATATTCCACGAATCGTTTTCTTTTAACGAAATGCTCGTTATTCGTGAAGTCGGCGAAATAATTTCCATGCTCAAAACGAAAAGCTACATAACAAACATTTGTATTCAATAACTCAATGTCATAACTTCAGCAGTGTACATAAACCCTAAGAGCTATACACAAAGTAACAACTGTATACATTATCCAATACCCTTAACCTAGACTCGACAAGTGCAAGCAGACGTATTTACAATTCGTTAAATAACCCTTTCGGCCATAACTTTAATATTGTTTCCGTTGCGTCGAGTTGTTAGTGACCGTGGCTACAAAGTAAGGAGTAACGGTACTCCAAGTGGTAGCTAAACAATACTTCCCATCGCAAGTAACGAATTGACATTGCGTTGACATTCCGTTTATGCGACTGAGTGGTTCGGAAGTCTACCTTGGTGATGGCAAACATAACTGTGTACCGGTCGCGCCGGTTCGTCCTATTTTGGTAACGGTTCGATAATCGGATATATTTGTTAATGGATCTCTTAATGGGTTCATAGCAAAAATGCGCCAGAGTTGACATTTAAATATTGGAATCAACGAAAGTTAGATATTAATACCTGATGTCGACTGCCCGCTTCGTTTTGTCTTGGTTAAGATGTAACTGTTTCTTTATAGTAAGTAAATTAATCTATAGGCATTTTAATACGCCTAAAGATTGTTTGAGCGTTATTTTTATGTTCCGTTTTCGAAAACTTGTTATCGAATAGGAAATATATATATATATATTTAATATTATTAGTGTTGAATTAAAGAGGTTAATAGTTGAAGTTCCTAGTTGATTGTTGAACAATATTATGTTTAATTTGCTATTATTTAGTAAAGCTTCAAGAGGCGTGATTGTGTGCGGCAGTGTCGTAGGCAGTATCTAAATACGTCATGATTTCATTTGTGCTACCAATAGTATGACGTCAAGACATTGAATAGTATTTTGCGATTAATCTATAGTAATACTGTCGTTCATCATGACTGACAACAAACGAGCAAAATTGAGTCTAGAAAACTGAAATATCGGACGAAGATCTACTTTATAACGTAACATGTAGCATCATTGAATTGAATGACAATGGAATTTCCATAAAATCAATTTATGGGAGGAGTGGGAGGGATTTTAACCGTCAAAGGCTCCTAGTAAAAATAATAGCTTAGATATTTTCTTAGTAATTAAAATTAAAATATTTATTATATCATCCAGTGAAAATAAACCAAAAATTTGATGTGTACCTTGCTTGTATAATTTTTATTAGCAGACGTTGGATCGGTAGATATTGAGACATGAACTATTATTAGCCATTAGGTGAACTTTCGAATATTTGAAAACGAAAAATATTCGATTAATCATGGCATTATCTTGTAAAACTTGCCAGGAATGCGGCTTCGTCTTCTAAAATTATATTTAATTTTTTTTGGAAAGTTTATTTAGACATTTTTTTATGTTTAAATTGAAATCAAAGAGTTTTTTAGAATTTTTACATTTAGATAGGACAACTAATCACAGACAATTTTAGAGATTAAGACACAGATCATTCTAGTACTTTTTAATGATTTGACATATACGTAATAAAAACAGATATTGGGTTTCTCAGGCGAGAAATTTAAAAAAAAACACTCGACCTTTGCAAACTCTCGTGTTATGAGCGTGCACTATATTATCCCAAGCTAATATTGGCCGCCGTGGCTAAAACGGCCAGAATATTATCATAATCTTTAAACTGAAGTTGAAATCTCTGAAAAACTATTTCCAAATGTTTATTTATAAACTAACTGTGCCCGCGACTTTGTGCGCATTTGAATTTAACAAAAAAGTTATTGTTGTAATCTAAGTTACTCCTTATTTCATCAGCTATCTTCCAGTGAAAGTCCCGTAAAGATCGGTCCAGCCGTTCCAGAGATTAGCCGGAACAAACAAACAGACAAAAGTTTAAAAAAATGATATTTTGGTATATGTACCGTGTAAACATACATATGTATGTATTTAGTAAAAAGTGGTTATTTTAATATTACAAACAGACACTCCAATTTTGTTACATGTATTATAGATAAAAATAATTTGTGTACTACTTTTATTTATGAATAGCGTTAATTTGACCATATTTCGACCATTCGACGTCAAGTAACCTGACACCCTATTTTCGGCTAAAGTTTCATATCCAATCATTATATTTTTCTACTTTTTACGATTGTTTCTCTTTGCTAGACCGTTACGTGTTATTGAAACCGCTTAAGGGCCGGTCCAATATGATTACGAAAGAATGTGTAACTTATTGTAACTATTTTGTTTTCGAAATTGTATCTAACAACATCTAGTTTTGTAAATAATCTTCAATTCTCCGAAGGTTTTTAAGGAGATCTCTTGTACGAGATAAGCTTACATAACTAAAATATCTTATACGAGCCGGTTTCGCATGGGTTCAACTTCTAAGTAACAAAGAAAAATACGCTTAATAAGAAAATATTAAATATTAGTTCCTTACATATCAAATTGGCGTTTTATACGGGAAAAGATAAAGTCATTTTTTTTTTTGTAAAGTATAGTTAAATAATCAATGTACCGTACCGTTGTTATCTATGCACTTTTGCCATCTCATAGATGATCCCTTTCTAAAACAACCATGTCTCCGGCCGTCCACGGGATTGATTCTGAAGGTCGAAATTTCCAGAACGAAAACGTTGAAACCAAAAACGTAACGTGCTTTCTTTTGCGACACCAGCGCCGTACACATAATTAATCCTTCGAGCTGTTACTGGTACCACGGTAGAACGCGTACTCTTAAATTTACCGATATTTCATGTTTTCCATTGTGCGGTAATAAGCAACGCCTAAGACAAAAATAATAAGGAAAAAACAAATGAATAACTGTTTTCAAAACTCAAATGTACCAGCTATATTAATTTATAAATTTGAATTTGGAATTCTTAACCAAATAGGAGATATTTCAGATCGAAGTGGTCAGTACCACAAAACGTTAATTTCATATGTAATAAGTATTTATAATTATTTTATAACTAATTACCTGTATGTAAACCACAAATGAGTAATATGAATAATATAAAAATGGATTTGAATCGTAATTATATTGTGAAAAATATATCAAAAATTGTCCACGGCCGAAACATTCAATTTGCATAAACTTTGACTGCCGAATTAAAAATTTCATGTTACAGCCAGGTATCCGAGCACCGTTTCACATCGAATATTTTTTTTACATTATCTATAGTATCAAAATAAATAAAAATAATGATTCATTATTTCCAGTGTCTGACCGCAGCACATTCCGCGCGTTCCGAATAACCTTAACAATAACGCTTGCGAGGGAATTGTGCGGTTGCCTGGCTGTGCTACACTTTGCTTCGCTGATCTTCAGTAAGGCCGGCGGCGGCTGGGTCCTGTCAGCTAATGAACAAGCAATGGTGTTGGGAGTCGTTCAACTCGTCGGATCTTGCACTGCGTCCACTTTGGTCGAAAGGACCGGCCGGAAGGTACGATATTTAAAAAAAAAATCCAATAAGTAACTTAAATTACCTACAAGAATTTATAGAGCGATTATTATTAGATATATCTACACCGGGGTGGGTTCGATTTCAATATGTGACAATTATTCGCAGCTGTTGCAATGGGCTATTTGACTGATTTTTAAAAACCATTTTATATTATTTAGTAAAGGTTAAGGAACCCAGTAAAAGTTGTTGTTTTTAATTCTAGTACATATTTGCTGAAAAATATCAAATTAAAATATATTTAAAATTCCATATGGCGGTGCAATGGAGTCGGTGACGTCACATGCCTGTTTTGTTATCTGTGGCACATACAATGTACTTGCAGTAGGTAAACGAAGTTCACAAGCAAGTGACGTCATCACAAGCCCGACCAATCAAGAGCGTTTTGTATCACGTGACAAACTTAAAAAAAAAAAAAACATTTTTCTTTAAGGATTTTTGAAAAAAATAATTAATATTTTCAATTTTCATTAATAAATAAATATTTTTAAACGCAAAATATATACTGATTACAATAATTGACACTTTATTGTTCGCGTTGTCAAATAGCCTATTATTAACAATTTATTAACACCTTTATTAGAAAAGCAAAACATTATAAAAGATGAATCCCACTATATAGCCGTTGCTGGGCACGACATGCGCGGTGTCGGGCGTGGCGCTGGCGGCGCTGGGCGCGTGGTTCGCGATGAGTAACGGCGAGCACGCGTGGCTGCCGGTACTGGCGCTGTGTCTGTGCATCTACTGCGACGCCGCCGGCCTGCAGCCCGTGCCCTTCGTCATAATGACCGAGATGTTTTCTTTCCAGGCATGTTTATATTGTTACTTAGCTATATATGTATATGTATTATTTTATGTTATTAAAGTGGCAACACTTCCTCCGATACACAAGTTTCCTTCGATGCTTTCCTTCACCACCTTGCATTATAAATCCAAATTATGCATCATATTAGATATTATGCAGGATATGCTTTGGAGAAACTACAAACAACACTATTCAGAAGAATACGGTATAATACGGTATAATACAGAAAGATACGATATCGGAATGGAAATAATCTCTGCCCCAAATTGAGACAAGCAAAATGTTGAAGGTTATTTTGAATAAAAAACATTTTCATAAACTTGTTGTTAGCGGTTTTCTCGATGCACAGAATTTTATAACATATGATACGTCTTAACGCTTATAATATCAATAAATTTTTAAATCATTAAACATGTCACGGTTTCTCTGCATGAACATTGGGAACTATACGCATATACAGACAAAAACAATACAGTTCAGGACGTATTTCTACTCTACTTGTCAATCGAATTTCTTTTGTTTTTTTTTTTTCGTTTGGTAGTTTTTGACCTAATTTATTATTACACTATCTAGTTACAATAATATCTCCGTAAATTTATTTCTTTATTTAGTCCTATAAATTTATTTCAATGGGTACAAAGTATATTTTATCTGCTATAATAAATGTTATTTGTTTCAGTACCGCGGTACGGTCACGTCGATTGTAATAGCATTCGCGTGTGCTCTAGTCTCAGTACAGCTGCGCGTCTTCCAACCTTTGGCTGCAGAAGTTGGATTATATCTAGTTTTTTGGATCTTCGCCGCTGTATGTCTCGTCAGCACGGCCTACATCGTCTTCTACGTTCCAGAAACTAAGAGGAGATCTATAGAAGAGATTTATGCAGAACTCGGTGGGAAGAAAGAAAAAGACCCAGAAGCTGACGTTACGAGGCTCTAAGCTGATTGTAATGTTTAGAAACGGATTTCTTTTGAAGCAACTTGTCAATGTGCTTTGAATAAAGGCTTATTAATAATGCCGATTATGTTGCGAGTTGTATAGTCATCATCGTAGTAGACATATGTTCCAGTAATTAAATATTATTTTTATTTTAAAAGATAAAAATTATCCTTAATGTACGCTGTAAGTTTAAACGATATTTTATCTAAGTATATTAATAGCTCTGTTGTCTGTGGTGTTAACTTTCTTGGCTTTAATCAGTTTTTAATGTTAGTATGTGTTAATATATCTTCAGATATATATCAACGTCTGGCCGCTGAGAAAATGTGTCTGAGAGGTCTGTAGTCGAAACAAAGATGTCACTTTGAGATGGCGAAGAATTTATTATATTTTATATGTATATTATTATAATATTGCCATTAGAACTAATATCATTAAACATTGTATTAATAAAAAATCGACTTACATATGATGTTATAATGTTGTGATAAATTTCATTTTAAACAAAAATGTTTTTTTTTTTTAATACGTACTGCGCTTTCATAAGATCAACCCGTTATTTTTGATAGTTTCATGACCAACAGACCGACGTCAGAAAACATTCTCTCAGCGAGCGGACTTAAAAATCTTTATATTCATAATTATTTAAGTAGTGTAAGTAGAACTTATCTAATCGAGAAAAAAAGAAAAAATATAAAAATGTAGTCGTAAATTAATATATTCTAGCATTAGCGGCCGCCGAAAATTAAGAAGTATATATATCGAGATACGGTATAAGAAATATATAGCCTCATCGGTTGTTTGAAGACGAAGACTATGTTAGATAATATGTTCACTGATAATCGTACATCGGTTACCTATCTAAAAGTTTAGCTACTTAGATTGGTGTGGATGTGGCTACATAGAATTATAAGAACATTTATGTAACTTTTGACAAGGCCCAATACTGTTATTGGATAAGTAATAAAGAAAACGTTCATTTCATTTAAATAACAAATGAGAGTAACTATATTAAAAACGACTCCATATTATGTATTAAAGGGAAAGTAGGAAACATTATATGGAGTGTCGCATTACAAAGGAACTAAAACAAACGAAAAATTTTTTCATCTTGGTGTGCGTGACAGCTATATTGTCACTCGCCAAACATCATACAACTTTACTAGTGTACATGTACTTAGTGGAAATCTTTTGAAAAAAGTGATTTAAAGTTTCTATTTCTTATACCGTATCATAAACTATGAGTGTCTTCAATTTGACAGTTGTCTGTGTGTTGTCAATGTCGTTGGAATTGAAAATTTTGGTACTTGAAACTAAGGGTCAAAGTAGCAGTGCCTACTGCGTACAGCTTACTCTTTACAAAATCAATTTGTAAAATTAAAGAAAGATAATATTGCGTTGGTGTTTAACAGCTTATCCTTGACTTAGATGTTAAAATTTGAGCTTTCTCTCTTTGATTTTTGTTCAGTAGAGGAATTCCACAAGAATATTTGTTGCAAAGCTTACAAAATTGTCCGCTTATCGAGAACATGTATTATGGCTGTAGAGTAACTTAAAAAAATGTCAATTTTTTTTGTATAAATTAAAATATTTTAATTTATTTAGTTATATTTTATTTTAATTCACATTATGATGCAAGTATATTATTTAAAATAGATAAAGTATAATTAAAACTCAAATAAAATATGAGATCGTATTTTGTTTGTATACAAAAAAACACATATGTATGTGATAGAAAGCTCTTTAATTATTAGGCAGTATCCGATACTGTGAAGACTGGTGTTAATAAATATTTACATGGAATAATTGTTTATTTTTTAATATCTTTATCAAAAAAAATTAAAAGAGTATCTGGAGCACCTTCTGGAGAAGTGCCTCCATTCCTTCTTAGTAGAATTTAGGAGTAAGATTGGACCTAATTTCATCACTACTCTTTGATGAGCACAAATGTGGCAGAATATGAAAACAAGAATCCTGAAAAATTATTTTGGCTATGCCAATGTAATTTTTTTATAATAGATTTTTATATTTAATGTTTGGATCAAATCTTTTCGGTGCTTTACGCAATGAAACGAACAAAGTATAAAAAACGCTGCCACTAAATATTATTTCAAAGTAAAATAAAACGTTTATCAGTATTAATCTACTTCAATATATAATATAACAAGGGGTTGAATAGGGGATGAAAATAAAACACATAATCACAAGCATTGGAATGTTTACAATTGCAACGACAGTCCTTACAATATCATAGATGTTGGTTACAAGCCTCGTCTTGAAAGACAGTCTCACTTTGCCTCGGGTAATTCAATTAAAATATCTCCTCTATCAATAAATAATATATCTGGAATCATCTACTCAACCCTTTCGTTGATATCACAACCTTACAACGCCCTCAAGCTAGGAATGAAACGTTTCGCCTTGGCCGAATGGAATCAAATAAAACAAAAAAAAAATAGGCCTGACAGCTGACAGTTGACACCTGACAGCTGTCATGTAAAAGCACAAAGCAAGACCACCTTTCTTCAGCCTCAGTCCGAAGCGTTTTTTTTACACAAATACAAAAACATTGCATAAAATATTCGGTTAATACATACATAGATATTACATGACGTGACCTAATAGACAACACATAAAAAATCGTATTTTTATATAAACGACACAATACAGAAACGAAGTTTTCACTTTGTGCTTCCTACTTAATTACATATAGTTAACATTACACATATAACTACTCTACGTTTTATATGAAATCTATTATGGTATAAAATACTATGTACTTTTAGTATTACATATAGTATGGATTTAAAATATAGATTAGATAGTTTAATATTTCACCTGTGAGAGGGGAGAAGGGGAGGGGTTCGGGATACTTTATAAAATCTAATGTTTAATTTTTTCTTGAAATATAATAGTAATAAGTACAGACCTTACGAACTAATAATAGTTTTTAATATATGACATGTAAGATTTTTTTAGATATAATTATTTGAATATTTATATACGAGTGATGCAATGTCGTTAATACACTATGACCTAACTTGTAGTCAAATGAGATAGCCGTACATGCTTTAAAAACAAACACAGGTGTTGCCACAGCTTTACAAATCTTGTGATCGATATTGCTTCACTGCGGAAATCATAAAGAACGCTTTTATCGAATCCACCACGTCATATAAAAATACCATCGCTATATACTTTGGGTTATACTAAATGACATTCTCGAAATCTCTAGCTATCGAAATAAATTATAACTACGGTAGAATCCATCACATATCCGGCAAGATATACCTCACGCCCTATATTTATTGCACTTAATTATCTATAAAATAAATGATATGCCAAAACCTAGCCTACGTTTATTAGTGCATTTCGTATTTATACGTACAAATTGTAAAGAAGTATTGGAAATATCGACGTAGATTAGTAGGTTTTTTGAAAGACGTTATAATTCGAGAAAACAAAAAGATATAAATGCATGACTTCATAAGAGAGCGTGAGGCCATTTGCCTTCACGATATAAGTTTTTTTTTTTTACATTTTGTACATATTAAACTAAAATGCACTAAGATTATGATAATAGTGAATATTTAATGTATTTTTTTAAACTAAGACCTTCTTGACAGTAGTCTTAGAACATTGTCTTTTAAATCGTCTTTCATGTTAATAGTCTTATGTAAAATATTTATCAGACTATGAAAGATTATAATTTTTTAATTTTTAATATAAATTTACAGATAAACCAAGTAGATCGTATAATTTTAAACCTTAAGTACGATACCAAATTTGAAAGAAAACGTACCAAATAAAGAAAAAATAAGTACAGCGCTTATGATACATAAAAACACAATATTATGAATCAAACAACACAAACAAAAATATCAAAGAAAACACATCTTAAAACTAAATTACTTATTATTATGATATTATTACAACAAATTATGTTCCGATACGTATTTTAAAAATTCATTCATTCTTGGACGTTTATATCATTAAAGTAAGATACAACATCGCAAGGGTTGCCATTTAAAAGTGATGTATAATCATAAAGTTCTCCCATGAACCAATTTACTATAATATATTTAATTAATAATTAATGTTTTATTATTGGTCAAAAAATAATGCAATGCTGCACTAAGCGAATCAAGTGCAGACAATCAACACAAATGCTTGCCTTATGTGATTCGTTTGACGTGTATTTGACAGTTAAAAGTCTGGCCTTCGAAAAAAATAAGTTTCTTGGATACTTATTACACTACAACAATAAACATAAATTTGTAACGGAGTGTTTAAAAAAATAACATATTTATTTAGACTAAAGTCTAATATAAATTCTGCGAAATTATATATTGTAGTTTTTAATGATATTTGTTTGTAAGGAATAAAATGATAGATCCTTCGCCATTTCAAAGTTACACCTGGTTGGTCAAGAGGCTTTTAGGAACGACACAATCTTTATGAAGTAGTTCATGATTTAACATAACGTAGAGATAAATTGTTAATTTTTTCTTTTCATCTGGTTGCATAAAATAATTCGAAACAAATAAATTTAAAGATTAAATAAACACCTACGCGTAGTCCCATGCACTTTGACGAGTCAATATTATATAAATACTCAATAAATACGAATGGCAACCCTGGTCACCAAATATCATAGTTTAATTCATAGTAATATGAAACGAAGCTACCACAGAATAAAAATTCAATGAAACGATTTTGGTTTGAAAAATTTTGGCATTCGCGGTGGTACACCAATGTCTTCAGTCTTAATATTTATAAAGAATAATCTGCTCGATAATATTTTTACTGCAATACAACAAATTGTTGATAAAATAAGATTGTCACGACGTCGCTTTCGCACGCATTATTCGAGCCATATTATAAGCCGACAAGGACAAGACTAAACAAACCGTTTAAGAAAGAACGAGAGAACATTTCGCTACCGTATGGGAATGCATCGGTATGCTTAAGGGTCGAAAGGTTGATAACCCATAAAATTGAACGAAAGAGTTTTTAATCACGAATATTAAATGGAATAAAAATATTCTGCCTTAAAGCATAGTTTTTGTTTCTAAAATTTCATATACAAATTTTTTTTTTTAATTCTAAAAAATTGTTTAAAATTTAAATGGGAATAAATTTAAACTATGATTAAACCAAATAAGACATATTATATAATGTTCGTATTAGCAATACGTTCAAGTTTTGGGGGAGATTAAAATGGTTTCAAAGTGAAAATAGGCAAAGGATGTTTAAGGAAGTATCAATTGACATTTTTGTACATTTTGGAAGGAATTGACAAATGGAAGACAGAAGGGGAAGGGTAACGGAATTACCTATTTAAAAAAAAGACATTTTGAGCTTTAAAAAAAATATAAAGCTAAGGACTAGACTCAAACAACCAAAGGTACTTTAAGATTTTAAAATTAATTTAAAACTAAACTATCAAAAAATATTTTTTTTAATCTTTGATTGAGAGGGTTAAAATTCGAAGTTTAAAATGACTTACTTTAAATCAACGACAATGACTACATACTACTTAAATAAGTACAAGTAAAGACACCAAGTCTTTACGTTTGGTATATGAGAACTGCCAACTTCAATTTATATCTTGCCAAAACATTTCGGAACTGAGAACTTATTTATTACATTTCTTTACTGATTTTATATAAAAAATAAACGAATATTGTGATGACAATGTAGTGATGTGTCCGTTTGTAATTATATCAATCATTAATGTATAATCAGTCTGTTTATTTTCGACTACATATTTTTTTTTTATTTCCGAATAAAAGTACAATCAGCAACAAAAGTTACAAAATTTATTAATTTTGAAGATAATCTTACAATTACAATCAGACGAGACAAGACTTAAATATGAATCCTTACAATTCGATAATAATTAATAATCCTTACGTCAATAATTATATCTGATACAATTGTCTGTGCAACTGTACGTATTATTATATTAATATATAATCTGTTATGTTGCGAATACTTAAAGTCAACGCAATTTTTATCAACAAATAAAAACAAAAAAGAAATGTACTACGATATCTAAAGAAACTGCCTGACATTGAATACGTATTATGTATATGCATTTCAATTTAAACTTTAATCCCCTGTAATAAGGATCAATATGATTTAGGGTAACATGTAAGTTTATAGCAGTTACAAATCAAAAACGAGCCTATACGAAATACCAAGTTAATTTTTTAACAAGATGATTGGTATATAACCCAAGGTCGCTTCAACAACAAACTACTGTGATTTTTTCATAAAATTACGTATACTTTAGAGCTATGTGCGCGGGTAATAGTGACCCGTACGAGCCGGGAGCGGAGGCGGTATGTCCTGCAAGAAATTAGTTCATTAATTATCATTTATACTAATTACCAAGCAATAAGTTTTTACCTTTTGTAACCAATTACCACAATTTATGCCTACAGTTATAGGCAAAAGTTTGGTACTTTACGATTGAAATTTAGAAAATAAATTTAATAAAAAAAAAAAACAAATACATATATTTATTTTGTGAACAGTACAGTTATAAGCTTAAGTGAAACAAATAAAAAAAAGAAACAATATATGGAAAAAGTGCAAAACAAAACAAACACAAGTGAAACCAACCTCAAACACTACTTATGACGTAATAACACTAGGTGGCAAGTTCTGAAATAAAAATTAGCGAAATATTTAGCGAAAAATAAAATATTAACTGAATAATAAATATATATAATAATAAAAATTCTTTAACATCCATGTCAAACTATACAGGCTGTTGGAAAATTCAATGATTATGGGTTTATTTGGAATTGGCGTCTGTAAAGTTGGATATGTAATATTAAAAAAAAAATAGAACACTAAAAATTTGTAAATCTGAAAACTCAGTACTTAAAAATGTCTTTTTTTAGAATAGTTATATCTTTAAAAAAAAATAAGTAATTTTTTTTTTTTTTCGAGAATGGCATAGAATGACCTATCATTGTATATTAAATACACCTGTATAAAAACTAAGTATATTACATAACACAATTTAGAAACCGAAATAAGAATTGAAAATATATAAAAAAAAAAACTAAAACGTAAGCAAAAAACAAGCAAATGCACAAAAAAAAACCTAATATACTTTAACACACAAAACATAATTTACTACGGTTTTATAGGAATGAATCTTACAAAACTGGCCATTATAATATGATACATAATATCTTACATTTGAAATAAAAAATGAACTCTAATACTTGCGCCATAAAGTTTAATTTTACCTGAACATTGTTGTCGTGTATGTAGTGCCGTGGGAGCTGCGGTCGTGGCATTGGTTCATCACTGTCTTCATCTTCTTCGAAATCTGTAATTAGTTAAACATAGTTTTATGATTACCTTTTTACAGAAAATCTATATATTTTTGTAATTTTTATTTTGCATTGTAAAATGTTTTTTTTTTTTAAATCGATGAAATTATCCGAATATATTAGTCTATTATTATCCTTTCAGGGATAATTATAGTGACCTTTGCATATACATACATATATACATATATAGATATATGGATGAAATTCTCACGTGTCACATTATAAACACAGTTTAATTATATTCCTACAATATTATTGCCTGAACAATCTTACTGGTTAAATCCAGATCGAACTAGTTTTGATTAGTCGTTTAAAAACAGAATTATGTAAACAAATATTATGTAATCTTTTTATTATTAATTGAATACGACACAAGCTGACTGAGCGAGTCATGTGCAGTTAATAAACTCAAATATTTGCTTTATAAGACTCGTTTGAAGTATATTTCACAGTAAAGTCCGGCTACTGAAAGAATATATTTCTGACATCTGTCAGTTGTTGTAAAATTGTTTTATTAATTATTTAAAATTATATTTAGTGCAATATTATAAAGTTATTCTATGTTTAGATATTTACGCAATTTTTAATGATATTCGTTACTAGGGAAAACAATGATTTTTGTCATAAATCGTACGCCATTTCAAAGTTACATAATCTAATTAATCTTGATCCTTTATTGGACGTACTCGCAACGACCGGAAATTTATACAAATACGTACAGATTAATAATATTTAAGCATGCATTATTATTATTATTCATGCACTTGTAAAAAATTATGTAATTAAACTTTAATATGGGCTCTGAAAAATGTAAATATTCAAAACAAAAAAAATATAAACTCAGCAAAATATATATATATATATATATATATATATATATATATATATATATATATATATATATAAGACTAGCTGATCCTCGCGACGTAGCCTTAATGCTCCTTCCAAGGTTAGTTAAGTTATGATAGTCAATTACTTTCTCAATAAATGTGCTAGAAAACCTTGCACTAAAAGGATTTTTCAAATCTAGTAGCTTACACCTCAAATTAGGTCACGAATAAGCAGACAACAAAAGTCTTCAGCTCTATAATATTAAAAACACAGCCCGGAAATTTCTCAATGCTGGGCTCAGTCCTCTCATTTTTGAGGGGAAGCTTAGTCTACCACGTTGCTCCAATGAGGGATGCATATAATATTAGTATATATAAAAAACCTAACCAACCATCTATTATTTACCATAAAACGATTCCTATATAATGCCATTTTATTTAACGCGTGCATCTTAACCGATGATTTCGATCAAACCCAGGCAGGCACCACTGAATTTTCATGTGCTTAATTTGTATTTACAATTCATCTCGTGCGGTGAAGGAAAACATCGTGAGGAAACCTGCATGTGTCTAATTTCAACAAAAGTCTCTACATGTGTATTCCACAAACCCGCTTTGAAATATGCTCCAAACATTCTCCTCAAAGGGAGAGGAGGCCTTAGTCCAGCAGAGGAAAATTTACAGGCTGTTAATGTTTTGATTATAAGCAGCATAATCCTGCATTATCAAATACAATACGACTCTTAATAATGGAATTTAATAAAAAACATTTTAGACAAAACGTTACATGAAATAAAAAAGAAGTGAGCCTTACAGCAGCCGCATATGATGCAACCTCTAACATCTGACACGTCACCTTTTTAATAAACTACATCAACATTATATCCTCTCCAACAGACGGTCAACTCGAGCACCGCGCTCTCATTGGTCAAATCAAAGGGCGCGCGTTTCCTCTGCCTGTTACACACTTCCGTCCCTATTCACGTAATAACTCTCCCAGATAGCAGGAAAGCGAAAGGTAACATGTTACATTAATGATAAAATGGATTCTATCTACAAACTAATAAAGGTTATAGTGCAAATGAATCTACAGAAACCATTTCCCAAGACTAACCTTGAAACTGAAAACTTTAGTTATACTCAAATGAAACTTACCCCGTCTCTTCCTAGCCTCCAACCCTCCTTTGACTGTATCCTCTGTGTCTGAACCCTCTGCAAAACATTTAGCAACATAAAACGACTAAACACACATTCATATAACTTTGCTCAATGAAAATACACGTGATAAATAACTTCTAAGCATTATTGATACGTCTAGACTAATGGTTGTATTGAGTGACGTCATTAGAATAAAAAAAAAAGTTTAAAAAAAGTAATTTGAAAATATGTCATAATTTTTAAAATCAGATTGTATATATAATCCACTATCGTCATTTTGGTGTTTAATTTATTTAGTGAAAAAATCATTTTTTTATTTATGAAACAAATTTTTCAAAAAAACGCCTGTAAAAGATGGCGTCAATGTTCTAAGGGTGTCGATAAAACATGCATAAAAATTGACAAATGCGTGCCGTGTCACCATCATTACAGAACAGTAAAAACTGGTAAACCATGCAAAACTCCTAAACACTATTTGGAAAAAAAAACATCGGACATGTATTTTAAAAAAGCTAAGTTTTTAAACTCACCCGAATTAAGTTCTCGAACTAAAGTCGACATGGCGTTCGTTACTGAATCCGCGGCGTACAGCAGATCGCTTCGTAGACTTCTGTTGTCTATGCCCACTGAAAAATATATATATTGTACGAATATTGAAAAGGCTCAGGATTTATAGAGGCTAGAGCATGTACGTCTTAAGGCTCTACGGTGAAGAAAATCAAAGGAGAGGAAAAGGCAACCTTATAAAATAGTAAGTGGTCACCACCTTTATGTGGCCTATAGATATTGGCGCCGTAAAAGATTTTAACCTTGGGAACTAAGTTGTTATGTCCCTTGTACCAGTTACAGTAGGTCACTTCCCCTTCAAACTGGAAACAACAATACCTGTGGTATTGTTGTTTGGCGGTAATATATGATGAGGTGGTGGTACTTTCCTGGTGTTTGCGCTAAGCCCTACCACCAAGTAATATTTGCACGTGCCGGATGAAATTATATTAAATGTCTATTCTTCAACATGGTTTAAAGCAACGTGGTAGAATACACTACAAACCTCATCAAGATTGAATGAGATCTTTACCCATTAGTACTGGTTGTAGCCTGGCCGTTTTTTTACTTTTAAGTTTAATTGAAGAACAGATAGACTTTCACATTTGCAAAACATATTATTACAACATAGAAAAACATATTTCTCTTTATATATTTACATTAATGTATCGGTATTCGGTACTCACTCGTAGTAGGTCGCTGGTTCTGATGAAAACCTCTAGGATCTCCTCCCATTGATTCCATCGCACCTGTTCGGTTAAATTTGTATTATTTACTTTGATTGAAAATAGTTTCTTAATAAACACAACACGTACTAATTTGAACTGTAAAAGTTTAGTATCTCCGACACGATTACATTGCGAGATCTAAGATGTTACTTATAATAAAATTACTTTAGCACAATCGAAACAGCTTTATAAAAAATGTGTGTTGGAAGAAACCATTTTTTGTAGAGCTGTTAATGGTAACAACCCACCCAGAAAGCGTCCACCACGATGTGTATTTGTTCACTTTAAAAACTTTAGGCACATTATCATCGGTGCTGTAAGAAATATTAACCACTTCTTAAAAAGCGATAGCGTCGTACACCTCGACAACTAAGATGTTATATCGCGTTTGTCTGTAATTACGGTAAAATCGACCACAATTAATACATTTTCATTATTACATTCAAGATTGACGGTTAGACAACAAATCTGCACTGCCTCCTTAGATTCCTTACCCGAGGAATCGATTAGATAAATAAAACCTAGATAGGCTAGATATAACGAGTCGTTTATACGTGTCCGAAGTAGGAGACACTCGCTTCGGCGCAGAGTACTTATTTCTGTGGTTGTGCGCAATCGAAGCTTTAAAAAGGACCGGGGCGGCGGAGTACGCACCGAGGCTGTGCGTCATGTCGACGCGCTCGCGCTCCCCCAGCGACGGCGTCTGCGGCGCGCTGCGCACGGCGCCGCGCGACACCTCCCTGCGCGGGAACCACTCGATAACATTCTTTTGGTACAGCTGTATGTGTTACTGTTTTGCAACGGGAGATGCTCTTAACAAATCGGAGACATTTTCTTGTATGTGATATCGCATATTTTGTATAAGTATAAAGAAATTAGTTTACCTCTCTGAATAGATATATCACATGTCCTACCTCTCTGGCGCGGAAGGCTGCGGTTGCGATCCGGGCAGCGGAGGACTTTTCGTCGATCGCGGAGACGAATTCGGTGTTGATCTGGGACTGGACTGCTGGGTCTAATACATATAAATAAAATTCCTTAACTCCATTCTTAAATATTTAATACATAATACAAGTCACGCTCCACCCGTCCTAGTCTCACTACTGGGAGAAACTATTACACGTATACGACAATTCTCAGGAGACTAGTCAACAGCGACACATTATATTAAATAATATTTATAATACAAAAATGTATGCGTTAGTTACCTTAAGCATCCTCATAAGACCTTCCAGTTGGTGCATGAGGTGCTTCCTGGATTCCTGCAGCGAGGACAGGTGTCCCTCCAGCTCGTCCTTGCGCTGGCGGAGCGCCCGCAGCTCCGACACGAGGGGCGGGGCGGAGCCCGGGCCGCCGACCGCTTCTGCTTCTTGTTGCCGTCTGACAAGATTCACACACATTTGATGTCTATTATTACCACCAATATAATAAATATTGAAGATATAGGTGTGAACTTTTATAAAATCAACGGATACGGTTCCTGGCTAGGCGATTTTTTTTTTCAAAAACGTGACATTTTTAAATGTTGCTTATACTCTTGGATCTAGCTTCGCTATTAAAAAAAATTGTATGTAGAGAAATAAGTCAACTAAGAATTAAGTTCTCTAAATGTCTTAACACTTGGCAAAAGCCAACTAAAATTTCAAGTCACCAGTGATTTTTTAAATTTGTAATGTAACACCAAAGGCAAGAACAACAAGGTATCTGAATATTTTTTGGTTAAATAATCAAGCATATAAATTGACGCTTTAAGAAATGTAACTATCCCTTACAACGCCAATCTTTGCAACCAACCTTGGGAACTGCGGTATCCCATGAGCCTGTACATATTACACGACTTAGTATATTACTCTGGCTCAATCACCCATCAAACCAGAACACCACAATACTTAGTATTGCACAAGTGGAACGGATTACTTATTTAAGAGCAAAAATAAGGATTAAAAATTTGGGGGGTACCTTAAACGAGCGATCTCTCTCATTATCTCCCGGTTCTTGGCCTCGAGCTGCGATATCAGCTCGCGTTGCTGTCTCGCCGCGTCCACTTCTGAACCCTCTGATGATGAACGGCCCTGAAAACGGCGTGAATTTAATAAATATGACCAATTCCGAGTGTTTCTAAGCGACATGCTATTAAAATGCGGCGAAAATATATTTAACAAGCTTTTTTTGGAAACAGTATTAGTTTATAGCATCTGTTTGATTAATTTTGAAAATTTTTGTCGCAGATTTAGTCCTGTTTGAAAAATCTTAAAAGATCAAACATAGAAGATTAACGTTGACCAAAATCCAGGCATTCCTTTAACTAAGAGTATATCACACACAAACATACACATATATGTAGTAAATTCTTACCAATTCTGGTGTCAGAGAAGCCGACCTGCCGGCTCTTGGCTGCGACGAAGTAAAATTTAAAAAATCATTGTTAACTCAAAATTTAAAAAAGAAATAATAATAAACAGGCAACACAGGCAGGCGAACACGTGATGTTAAGTGGTCACTACCACCTATAACCATAGATGATGACATTCTCTTGACCGCCTTCGGCCACGGCGGTCATTCCCTACAGGACAGTATGTGCATCCTCTCTTCCATAACTCTTGCCATAATTGAATAGCATGGGAAATCTGACATGACATGAGAAAGTTTAAGTGTTGGACCAACAGCTCAACCGAATTCTAACACCAAGCTGCGACTGAGATTTGTCCCGATCAAGGGAACCCTTCTGGCGCTTTATAAACCACAAATGAGACAGTTAACCCTAACCATTTCATCATCACATTGATGGTAGGATAGCTAATGGTGAGTGGTTGATGAGTTTACACAATGGTATACAACATAGTATAATTTTTTTTCGTCTAAACTTGTTTATTACACCTTTTTTTTTTAATTCTTATAGTTTCGTTTCTATAAATCGCTACCCGGTGCTATAATTATGTAATTTGATTAGTCGCTTTGAATTAATTTCGTTATGAAAGACTATTCTAATCGACTTACAATTTGTCAACTTTTATTATTGCAACATAATCATGAAACGGCAAAGCGTAGTAAGTCACATTATGGGTTAGAAAATATAAATGATCACAAAATGATTTTACTGTTATTTATAAATCTGATGAGTTATACGTATTTACCATGGTGCGGTTTTCGTGCGCCAATCTAGCCGCGTATCTCGCTATGAGGCGATGTTCATCGTCGACGCCGCGCGAGAGGTGTTCCGCTATACCTGAATAGAACCATTATACGAGTTACACCAATTGTTATCCATAACTCCGCGTTCTACGCCACTGCTCTGTCCTCGTGGGTTGAACGCGATCTGTGTATTAATTCTGGTTCAAGTCGGTTCTTTGGTGTTCACTTTGCCTAAACATACCCTCAGTGGGATCATGCGTTTATAAACACAAATTCTTCACCTTATAATAGACTTAATCTATTTATACTGTGTTTATAATAAAAATTGCTATTACTATATATGACGATTATGGGCTGGTTTCTTTTACTCGACTACCGGCAAATAAAATACCTTATACTGCATTCGTATCCTGCAACTTGCGTCCAGAGATCTACTAGATCATTTGATTTATAAAATCCTTTATGTTTTTAAAAGTTTTCTTGGATGTTGTACAAGCGTACACATTGACCCACAAAAAACAATTATCAGACTAAAGAATGCTTGTTCTCAATTTAAATAAATTAAAAATGTTTAAATATACTTTTGTCAATAAATATTTCGAGATGGGCTGAGAAATTGATTTAGAACGATCAGCATGAGCTAGAAGCAAGTACGGACTAAGGACGGAGTAAGGACTCACTGCGGTGCGTGGACCTGGAGGAGCGGCTGTCGAGCGAGCCCGTGTTGACGTACCCGCCCGCGTACTCCGGGAACCCGTTGTGGGCCGGCACCGGGGACGGCGGACTGTGGGGGGAGGGAATAGTTGGTGTTTAGTTTGTTATCATTTAATTCGTTTATCGCCATCATTATTATACTATTACTACTACACATTTGTTGCTGTGGTAATTTTATATTTGAATACGATAGTAAATATCACTTGCATCCTACTACAACAATAAGTACAAATGTAAATAGACACGAGAGCTCACACGATGTGGCTGAGGTTGAGGGTCCGCTCGGGCTGGTCGGGGTAGCGCGGCAGCTGCGGGCGCGCTCGCTCGGGCACGCAGCGGAACGACTTGCGGAGCGTCGCGCCGATCTGCTTCGACGGAGATTTCTGCAACGCGCAATGCAATGTTATTGTTAGCATTCATTAATATTATTGTAGTAAAATTATTTCTGTATGTGAATCTATGTTAAGGAAATATATAAATCAACCGTAATTTTTGAACTGTATTTACTATTTGAATCCCTAAACGACTGTCTTCGGCTGGTAGCATTCTCGCTTTTATCGTAACGCCGTTTTGCGACCAAGACAAGGCTAGGATTTTTGTTACTGCAGATTACAGAAGAGATGCCCATGACTCACTACATAAGTAAGAGTCGGCATCGATGAGAGGATCATTTAGCGAGAAGTAGTCCGCTAACTGGCAGCACCACACTCAGCTGCAGTTCGCGAAGCGAGACAACATAGAGCGCGAAGCCGACACTGTACTCTGGACTGAAAGCAATTCATATGAGAGGTCAGGTCAGGAGTATCTACATATGTATATTAGCATTAGCAGCCCGTAAATGTCCCACTGCTGGGATAAAGGCCTCCTCTCCCTTTGAGGAGAAGGTTTGGAGCATATTCCACCACGCTGCTCCAATGCGGGTTGGCGGAATACATATGTGGCTGAATTTCGTTGAAATTAGACACATGCAGGTTTCCTCACGATGTTTTCCTTCACCGCCGAGCACGAGATGAATTATAAACACAAATTAAGCACATGAAATTTCAGTCATGAAACCACTGGGCCATCTCGGCTCTTTTCATATATGTATAATACATGTGGTATTATCGTGGACAACGTGACTAATTGTGTCAGATCATATGCTAAGGCGACGTCGACAGCAAATCTCCCCACATGAGCGCTGTTACGAGATCCAAGTCATACGAAATGGTGGGCCGTAACGCCAAGACTAACAATTTCTGCATATTAAATTTGATGCAGCACGGAATCTATAGCTATTTAAATGACCTCAATGAGACCGTCCGTTTCGGCATTACCGCTACGGAATCCATACAGATCCCGCCCTTCGAGGCTTTAGAGAAAATGAGAGCAGTTATCTTTTTGACGTAAACGTATATCCCAGATCGCGGTATGAAGTAATGTTGAAATTTGTTCTCCAGGTACGAGACGAAAACGAGGTACTAAACCCGAAAAAGTTCACTGGGTGCCGCTAGGGATGATTCGGCAAGGTATTTAACAGTATTACAGTATTTAAGTTGTGATTCAGGCTGACGGCGCAGATGGCGCGGGTGGGGGGGTTGCTTTATAAAAATAAAAAAAAATAAAATATTGGACAACATCACATACATTACTCTGATCCCAATGTAAGTAGCTAAAGCACTTGTGTTATGGAAATCAGTAGTAACGACGGTACCACAGACACCCAGACCCAAGACAACATAGAAAACTAATGAACTTTTTTTACATCGACTCGGCCGGGAATCGAACCCGGGACCTCAGAGTGGCGTACCCATGAAAACCGGTGTACACACTACTCGACCACGGAGGTCGTCAAAAGCTCTTTTATTCTGAACTGTAATGAGCCCGATAACCCCACCTGAGCCACCATATCCAAAGAGGGATGAACCAAATTGACCATGACTCTCATATATCAAGCGAAACGCGACGGATTATCTATGACTTAATGCCGATATTTAGTGAGATAGTGGTACTTCCCGTGCGCGCCGACCCAATCGGCTGCAACCCAAAGGTACGCAGCGGGGCGCTACTGGAGATATCAATAGAATAATTGAAAACACTAAGCCGACCACAACCAAAGGCTAATAAAGCAAGAAAGAATGTTAGCCAGCTAGACCGAGCCGGTACTCACGTAGGTGGCGTACTCCTTGACCTCGTGCTCGTTGCAGTGCGGCGGCGTGACGTGTCCGCGCCAGAAGCAGTCCTGGCACAGCGTGTAGGCGGCGCAGCGCGTGCAGCGGTAGCGGAAGCCCGCCAGCGAGCCGCGCCGGCACGCGCTGCACGCCAGCGGGTGCACCACTGCCGACGCGCGACCCTCGTTACGTCTTACGCCGCGAGGCTCGTGTGCCATTCGGGGGAAGGTAGCGCTTGGCGGGGGGAGGGGCCTACAGGTTCTTTTGCAAATGGACCCCTGTTGGTAGTGGTCTCCACTGTCCATTGAGATTGGCGCCGTGTGAAATCATTTCTTGCGTATCCATAGTGACACCAACCTCGGGAACCGAGATGTTATGTCCCCCGTACCTTTAGTTACACTGGCTCACTCACCCTTCAAAACTGAACACAACCTTACTAAGTATTACTGCTTGGCGGTAGAATATATAACTACCGCCAGGGGTATAGGGAGATAATCACAAAATTTAAAACGTATTATTTCTTAACTACAATTTAGTACAGGAGGTTTGGAAATGCTTATTGTTAATTCGTCACCTTCACCCGTAGACAATAGCAAAATAAGAAGCAGTACTTTGAAACTTTTACATAAAACAACTCTTTGACAGTTAAATATACTGAACTTACATAATACATTTACTAAACTTAATTTTTTATCATACCATTCTCAACGCTGGCAAGACGGTGTAATAGAGGCAACCAAACGAGACATGGCGGTCCCGGATCTGACATCAAGGTGTCTAAGAAATCGTTCACGGTTATTTTAACATTCTGTAACAGAAAAACAAATAAACATTATGTAGATAATTTATATTATTTTTTACAATTACAATTTCTATTTTTTTTTTTTATTGGTTACGTTAGGACTACATAGTAAATTTAAATCTTGTATTAAAAAAAAAAATCAACAAATAAGGCATATTATTAATCAATAATTGAAGATTAAATGCTTGAAGTTAGTATAAATTTATTTGTGATTTATTTACTACTGTCCCTGCTTAGCACAGCAAAGTTACAACCTATGTATCCCCCCCTTGAAATTAAAATTGCCATAAATCGATCCTTACTCTGTGATTGGCTATTTGGCGAAAGGAAATTTAGTACTAAATTTCCAAGTCAATCGGACCTATAGTTTCGAAGATCTCATGATGGGCTTGGTGTTTTGTATTTAATTAACATACATATAATTTGACCATCATCATAAATATAACCGGTGGTATCTTTTAATTTAAATTAATCTCAACTATTCCAAATAAAGAAGAATCAGATAATTCTTGGTATTGGATCATTATTGGGTCTATTTAGGTAAAGTTGACAAGTTTAATATACTTCATTATATTTGAACAAATTCTTTACCTGATTAAATATAGATATTGCCAAGTTATCATTGTAACTAAACGACGGGGACTCATACACAGCTGCAGGAAGAGCTAGAACTTCACGTAGGTAGTCCGACAGTCTCTTCATTAACAAGTGCCCGTTGCCATCGGACAGTTGAGAAAATATATCTGAAAAATAATTATACAGTTATCAATACTGGAAGACGGAAAAAGCCCAGTGGAGGGATATCAATCAAATCTTAATCAAAGTTCTAATACTATATCTATTGTACTAACTTTCTATGCATGCAAAATGAACATGTATATGGATATTATAATTTATTATTGTAATATAACATTCAATGTAAAATAAAAGTGAAAACGAAACAATTAATGCTAACGAAAACACAAACACTTCAAGCTAATTTATTTTATTTTTTATTTATTTATTTTAAAAATAAGTTTAGAAGTAATTTGGAAAAGAATAAAAATGTATACTACAAGTTTACAATTTGTATTTGCTACTCACATCTTAGTTTATCCATAAGTTTCCCAGCACACATGGTGGCCAATGCAACTTTAATGGAGAAAACTCTAATTTTTCCCACATTTTCTCTGCAAAAACAAGAACAATTATTGTCGTCTACGAAATGATCTTAACAAGTCATAAACTCGTCAAGTAAACATTCAAAAATACTTATAAAACCTCAGTCAAATATTGATGTTTAAATCTCATTATTAATAATGAACTAGCTGAAGTTACAGCTTTAACCGTGCAAAGTTTATAAAACATTACTTATAACACATTTGTGTGTTATAAGGCATGACCAAGTTTACCCCATCGAGAGGTGAAATAAAAAAAAAAGCTTATGTCCTTTCCTGGGTCTCAAGCCAACTGCATACCAAAATTCATTGAAATGATTCATGAAGAAGTAACAGACAGATTTACTTTTGCATTTATAATATATATAGCATAGATCATATTTATATTTTATACTATTCTAAGAAGATTTAATCAAACCTACCCTGTACTGTATGCTGAGAGCAGCCAATTCAAAAGCAAAGCAGAACAGGCTTCAACTGACACTTGATTAGCAGGTGGTAATCTTTTATTCAAGTTGTGATACAATGACGACACAAGAGTCTCCAATCTGGTGACATTGACGCAGGCAGTTGGTTCTAGAGTATTGAGTGCATTTTCCCGAAAGGCTTCTATTACATTCCATATATCTATTGCGTGTACTGTAAAATAAAAAACAAATAATTATAATTACAAAATGATGATCCACTGCTGGGTTAAAGCCTTCTATCCTCATGATGAGAAGGTTTTGGAATAAAACTACGGGCAGACTGCCCGTGACCACGAACACTGCAAAGTGCTCGAAACGTCGGGATGTTAAAATAATTAATACACGCGATTAAATCCGTTAAAAACTAGTTTTATTTCAATGTGTAATAATCGCGAAAATCTAAGACAACATTAAGGTTTTGGAACTTAATCATTCACAGTTCTCTAAAGCATTTATGCAGTTTGTGGACATTTATGTGTAAGATTTTTATTTGATTTAGACAGATTTCTTCAATGTATTTTAATATAATTTGGTACATTTTGTGCCATTTTCATTGTAAGATTTGTTTAAATTATTACAAGGGTAAGTGATTTTATTTGAAAAAATGATAAATACATAATGATATAGCATGATTAAAAATTCACAGGCCATGGTAGTAGATAATTACTTCTGCTATAGAGATTTTCAAAATGTATGTATTAGGTATATCCCATGTATATAGGGCCAGGGCTTCTCTCACACATCAATGAAGAACACAGTACTACAAATTGATGTTTAGTAGTAGAATAATTAATGGGAACCTACTTGACACAGAGATACATAGAGCAGCAAAAAATGGCCATTATAAAACTACCTTATAAAATTTTTTTGTAAAAGAAATTATATTTGATACAATTTTATTTATATTGTAAGTATTATATACACACTCACAGTTACACTTCTTTTGGACAAAGCGGAGTTTGCAAGCTGTTCTATAAGATGCAAATCTTATAAGGTCAAAGTTCTGGTCCCTCATTTCTTGAAGTAGCTGTGAACGAGGGTCTAACGGCCCACTGCCCACGGGGATTGGGGGCATCACACCCATACTCTCACGTTCTAGTGACATGGTCACCTTAAAACAATTTATAGAATAATAATTTTTATTATAGTAAATACATTTTTATCTAAAAAAAATTGTCTAAGTGTGAATACTAATAAAAGGGTTGTATATTTGTTGTGGTTTTTCTATAAAAAATAATTAATATTCAGGTAGAAAAATTTGAGGTAATTGTATAGGTACACAACATTTGCTTTTAAATAATATTCTATAAATACATTCATTATTGAAAATATTAACATGTAAAAATAAGTGTTTTATCTTTTGTTTCGTAATAAGAACTGAATAAATATGTTTAAACTACCATTTCGTAATCATATATTTAATTATTGCTTCTTTTCTCTAATGGATATTATAAAACTACTTCAGTTTAGTTCTTTTTTTATGAATATTATTTCGATGAATTTCCCATAGTTACCATTTCATGAATTTTTGGATAAACGAATTATAAAGTATTATAGTACGCTAGTTTTTTTACAAGACAACGTACAAATTTTAAATGGTATAGTTCAATAACATTTAGGACATTTTATCGTTAAATATTATTAAATTAAATCTAAATGATTGAATAAAATTTAAGCAAATACTTACTTCTTACTATCTCATCACTTTGTCAGAAAATTAGTCACAAATCAAAGGAAAATTAATTTAATAAATTAAAGTTATTTACTTATATCGATTATATAGAAATGAGTAAGATTTAAAGTTTCGCGAAAGATGGTTTAACTACACATTAAGTACACAAATGATATCTCTCAACAAACACTTTTCCAAAAGGTCACTCAAATTTGATATATTTTTATAAAATATGCAATGTTTAATTTAATTCCGAATTAAAGTCATAAATGGTTCTATGAATGTGAAATGACAAGTCTGCCGACTGCCATTGAATTAGAGTGACGTTCCTATTATGGATATAAAGTTAAATAATATTATACTAACTTAAAAATATTTTTGATAAGCTAAATAGGCTAAACATTGAAGTCATGTTTAATTTTTTTATTAATGACAACAAATAAATTATGGTTTTTATTTTTTTAACGAAGAAGTCAATTTATACAATTTTATTTTTTATTATATCTATGCGTTGTCTGAAACAAATTTTTGTAAAGAAGGAGTACTTAGAAATATTAAAAGTACTTTTTGCTGCTCAATATTAATGCAGCAAAAAGCAGTCTTGACTTTTAATGAAAATAATAGCGTAAGAGTATAATTTAAGCAGATGCATACTTGTACCAGCAAGTTTCACATTTATATGGATTTTAAGGCGTCTAAGCGGTCCATGCATTTGTGTATTTAACGACAGAGTTATTCATTCATGTATTTAGGCTTACAGCTTCAATGTAATAATTGTGGTGACAATGTGGTGGCTTATTCCAGTACGCCTACCTACTTTATAAATAAAAAATATAGTAATTTACTTTGCTTTTTTTAATAAGATTAAATTGTTCAAAGGTAACAATTAGTTTTTTGAAAAAGTACTGATTTAATATGTATTATCCGGTAAATAAGGACACAACTTAAAAAAAAAACGATTTAAAGTATATTGATAGTATCGGTATTTGGCTTAACTAGAACCATAGATTGTTTTAGTATTCGTTTTTTAGTTGAGAATTTCAAAATAGTCTTCCATCCATTTATTACAAGGGATAAATAAAAGGCTTTTTAAATAAAAAAAAAAAACAGTTGTGTATTTTTTTATATAAATCACGTGTGTTGACAGAATATGAATAATATTTTTTATGAACTTATCTATTAATACTTATCACACAACTTTTCCAACATTTTAAAATAACAGTACTTAATGTCGAATTCCATATCATACCAATAGTTAACAGCTATACAGCCATGGCTTTGGGTCACGTGATGAAACCATAGACTAGGGAGATAGAGACAATCTCCTTTATAGAGACGCAATTTAAATATATGTGCTGTTTTGAACTCTGGGTATTTCACCAAATCCGGTTTGAGAGGATCTAAAACAATAAAATAAAATTATTTATACTAAATATTTACTTAGTTTGTATTTTGCATAAATTTGGAAATAATAAATAACTTTCTTTTCAGGTCTCAGCTTATTAGAGTATACAAAAGTATGGTATAATCTAACTAAATAGTTTTTGTCGTATGTTTCTCGTTGGGGCCTCCTTACTACACGGGGCCCCAATTAAAATTCCAAAAATAAAATAAACCCACTTGACAATGGGGGCCGAGGCCACGTGGCCTATATGTGTTAAAACTATTTAAATGGCTCTGCGTAGATTAGACCCGACTATAGGTTATAGTACTATAGGTTAATGCTGGACTTATGTACATTTTAAAAATGGCCAATATTATTATTGTATTGTAGACTCCCAATATTGAATGAGAGACATTATCATGGAGAGGCCATAGGATTGCGGAGCACAAAAAATGCATCCCTGAGAATAAAATGATCCCCATAAAAATCATCGCACTAAAAAATAGTAGCTATATAACTTATACGATTGAGTTTATTAAACAAATAACTAAGCTCACCAATACAAATCCAAGGTAATCCACAATCATTGTTATTATCACCATTGTTATATTTACAACCTTCAGTTACAACAGGAACAATATCCCATTTGTCCCCACTTCTCCTAAATTCAGCTTGAGGATATCGCTTATATGGCACATAGGGTAGATCAGTGGGCGGAATTAGTATGAAATCCTTGTATCCATCAATTACACAGTATATGTTTTCATAGGGATCTTTATGCACTAAAAAGTTTTAAGTTGTTGACTTTATATACTATGAAGAGGTTAAATTAAAGTAATTAAGTATATATGAAATATCCTTGTTACACACATTAAACATATTTAACAGTGAGATGTCAAAAAGTCCACGGAAAGAGGGAGCAAGAGGTAGACAAGAAAATAGTACCTACTTCCTTGGTACCGTTATACACGATTCGTTTGCGTAATGTAAACTTATGTACGATATTAAATAATTTCAATTATTACGTAAATTGTAATTATTTAATATCGCGTTTTAAAAATTTAACGACTAGGCTCGGCAAAACAATGTGAACTCAATGGAAGTCGTTAATGACCGTATTGGTAAAACCATTGTGTAAACAAAGTCAAGATTGATTGAAAACAACCTCCGTCCTGCAGGGTCGAATGTGGCCGTCGGTTCAGAAATACACGAAAAAATAAAAATAAAAACCTGAAACAAATATCAGCCATCCTGCCAAGCTATTTGTCTCTAGCAGTAAAACTAAACATACTCAACAACGAAATAAATCATGGAAGATTAAAGATATATAACATGTTTAAAAAAAACACGACAATTTACAAATTTATTATGCCAAGTCTTTAGCATAGGTAAGTCAGTTACTAGTTCATGATGATTTTTTTTTTTTTTTTCGACTTGGCTAACATTTTTCTTAACAGGCGGTACAATAGATTATATTTATCCACCTACCTAAGATCAAATGATAAGATCAATGGTAACCGGCGCAAAGTTATGTTTTAATTTTTATTTTTATATTATAAAAGGTTCTCTCGTTTCGTAAGTGACGAAATAAGAGACTGGGGCAATCAGAGGTATGGTCAGCACATTTCACCCGCTACCTAACTAGCCAACACATCTAGCTGACGGGTATGGGCTCCTCCTATGACAAATAAAGACAGCCTTAGTTTCCGGCAGGCCCTCTAGTCCCAAACATGGTAGCTGTCGGCGGTAACAAACAGGAAAGAAGAATCGCGTAGGGAAATCTCCAACTAAATTATCCTTTTAAAAAAATCGAAATAAGTATATTCTATATGATATAATTGTAAATGGTGTGATGTTGTCCAATTTCGGCCTCGGTTAGAATTCCCAAGGGAGACTAGATAACTGTACAGGTTGACTATTTTTGTGCACAGTCTTCCTTTCCCGCATAGATGGGACGGCAATTCAACACAACTAAAAAGAGCAGGCACAGAAGCAACTGTTTCACATGCTCTCCAAGGCACTCCTGTGAAATACACCAATTCTTGATACTTAACTTTTATACTATTGACGGCAGCTGAAAATTTTGCGATAGAAAGACCCAATAACATTTTATTACCCTGACTTTGAAGCATACCATGTTATTTTATAAGCTAACAGCTAGACCAATACATTTTAAATATAAATATTCATATTGCATCTCATACTTGATGTTACAGCTCTTTGATCTCCCATCCAAAAATTGATAGCATCAGGTTTCTTATTGAACGCCTCACTGGCAAATTTTATCTCACTTTCTACATCTGTCATTAATTCACTAAAATCTTCTGTTAGATTCGAGTTCTGTCGCTGTATATAAGGAATTATGTTTTCACTAGAAATATAAGATGAAATCAAAACAGGGACATCTCTCAAACAAATAAGTTATATATTTTTGTTATATCCAGTACATACTCCTGAGCATCCAAAGTGTCTAGGAATTCTGACATTGTCATGTTAACTTCTTGTGGCATAACAAAATATTCTATTCCATCCTCATTTTCAGTTATCCCATCGGCTAACCCATTTGGTGTGAGTGCTACAGTCATTTTCTTGGTTGCAAAGTTTTTCCTAAAGATAATTAAGATAAACATAAAAATATTTTATATTTATTAAAAATATTTATAATTTATTTCATACTGTTATTTAATATAGAAGAACAAATTTTTGATAATTGCTCATTACATTTTTTAAGAAACTTTATTAAGAATGATAATACCTGAAGAAATTAGAATTCCATTTGTAAATCGCGGGCCAGTTGCCACAGCCTCCTCTGAATATAACTGGAATATTTTTTGATACATAGTCCCTGTGAAACTGTAGTGATTCTAAATTATCTGTTTCTGCTATTTCACCTCCCAGATATAAGTCTGTTATAAATTAAATAATACCAATCAACTAAACATAAAAATTAGCAAATACATAAGGAATTATTTCCAAAATTACCTGATGATTCTACATTAAGAACTTTAAAGGCCTCGAGAATTTTATGCGACATTCTTGTTAGGTGTTTTTAATTTTTAATAATAAAATACATTTTAAAATATTGTAAACATAACCTTTTTAGCTATTGACAGTAATTTGACACTCAGTTTATAATAACCATCAACTGTCAGTGTCAAATTGCAAGCGTAGCTGTCACGAAGCAATTATAATAAGAAAAAGAAAAAAAAATGGTTTTCACTTCACAGGCAAGCTAATCGTTGGATCACCACAACTATCTGTCGACTACGCCTTGAACATGCATGTACTCCCATACATTTATGTAAAATTAGAGTTAGAGATCACTCTTTGTGAGAGTGTGGCCTAGACGAAAGTTCCCTACCCCATATACTGTTCTCATGCCCCAAACTCATCTATCCCGTATATGACGTTCTCCCTTCGAAAGTTCCTCGCCCTATTAATGTGGAATGTTTGTTAACATTTGTGTTTAGTCCATTTTGTAAATTTCTATCTAAATATATTGAACGTAATAAGATTGTTCTTCTGTGTTCAAATAGCAATTTTTTTATCTAATTATTATTATCGTGTTGTTTTAGGTTGTGGGTTTTTAATTCCGTCTACTACTATTATGCCTTTAAAATTAAACTGAGCCCGTAATCTCGACCGCACCGATCAATCTCTACCGTGTCTTCTCCATCGCACTTGACATTGGCGAAATAATCTGTGCCTTTTAGGCATAAATAAAAGCCAGAAAAAAAAGCGTAGTAAAAATAATATATTAAGCCCAAACCAGTAACGAACAAAGTTTATTGACTACGTAATAAGCAGATTGTAATCAAAATCAAAAAGGACTATGAAAATAAGTTACATTTATTACAATAAAAATATTCAAAGGCCTTCAAATATTTTTTAAATATATTTCATGGGCATAGGTTTTTTAAGTATTCCTTTGATGGCAGATCCTTGGGGTTCCATGTTTGGTTGCTTAGCTAGAGAAGGTGGATCCATAGGTGGTACATCATCGCGAGGTGAAGGAGATGTCTTATTGCGCCAAAAAGCACGAGGCATAAAAGTATATGATGAATCTATTGCTGAAACTGAACAAAATAGTAGATATAATATAAATGTAATTTAAAATAGTTTGAAAAAAAAAATGGAATAAAAATAAAAGTATTTTAGTTGCACGACGAAGTAGTTCCCAAAAATAACATATTTGCAAGACTTTAATTAATATAGATTTTACGTACGTCTTGGCTTCTGATTAGAAAATTCTGATATAGATAAAGCGCTTTGTGCACGCGGTCCGGTTAACATATTTAAATCGAAGAAATCTTCGACGCCTTGACGAGTCATGCTTATTTTATTTTTCTCGTTTAATTGTCGTAATCTCACAACTTTGTCAAAGTTTTGTAAAAATGTTCTTGAAGTGCTATGGATTGCTACGGTATCTAAAACACCTGCAAATTTTTTTTAGTACCATTACCATCATGTATATATTAAAATACCATTTTATTTTATTCATAAAATCAAAAAATATTTTACAAAGTTATGTAAACAACTTAATTAAGCTTAAGAAAGGAAGGAATATTTGGAGATGTTCTCATCATGATGAATAATCTTGTATAAAAATTATCATTTCGTCTATTGGATGATTATCTCACCGACACATTTCTCATGTAAAAAAATAATAGCACGACAACTTTGATGAATGCATTTTTCTATTTCCAGGAACATTAACAAATATATTAGACGCAAAATAGATATATTAATAATATTATATACAAATCTTACGTAATGGTGCACATCTTGCAATTATGATTTCTTTGTATCGATGCTTTTTACACATCGGATTACCAATAAAGTTGACGTCCACGAGACAAACTAACGTACAAAGATCATTGGCAATGGACTGGAACATAGTGAGTGTTAGACGGTAAAAAATCAACCATTATTATGTACAAAAATGATAAAAGAATGATACCTCTGTATTTTCTAATTTATTATTTTTGGCAATTAGAACTTCTAATCGACGTAAAGGTTTAGCCCAAGTCACCTCGGAAATTTTGTTCTCAGACACGTTCAAAATTCTCAAAGACGCCTATTAAAAATATTTATTAGACTATGTACTTTTGTGTACAATAAAAAAAAAACTTAATATTATAGCTATTATTTTAGTGCTGTAGTAACCGGTAGGAAAAAATATCGTATCTAGTAAAGGATTTGTCCCAGGTGCTACTGATCCACTTGAACAACACATCTATTTTATTTTGTTGCAATTTTAAGCGTGACAAAGAAAAAACATATGAGATGACGTATTTTAAACGCTTTACGAATAGTGATAAACTTCTACTGATACGATATTTCTTATTCTTTTGAACTCTTGTTACCAGACACAAGAAAATCAGTAAGTAAAATATAAGATTTATATATATATACCCCAATAGATATCATGGTCTTTGGGTCAAAGCACAGGGCATCTGAATTGGCAATATTTTGTTTTTCAATGTGCAGTTCCTCTAAATACTTCAATCCTTCTAAATTTTCGACGACACTTATTAGATTGTTGCTAAGGTACAATTTTTTTAATTTTGTCAAATTATTTAAGCCTTCAATTTTCGATATTTTGTTCCATTGTAGATGCAAGTGAGTCAAATTATACAGCATGTTGAGATTTTCTATTTTGGTAATGTTATTGTTATGATAATAAGCGTAAATAATATGATTCGGGTGTTTGGGTTTAGGCTGTAAAAATAAGGTATTCGTAACATAGACAGTATAGAAAAATAATAAATTCAATGCTTATAAGGCCAGGTATCGTACTTACTATTTCAACGAGAGACTTTTCATGCATAAAAAGATGGGTCGGTCTTTTATTTATTACGTTTTTTTGTTTCACTAACTTTTTTGCTTGTCTTCGCAAGCTAACATCTCTTTGATCTATATCTGCTAAATTATTTTTATCTGTCATGGTATGGTCATAAAAAATATGAATAAACAAATTAATTTTATAAAGAACTTCCGTGTCAATAAACCAAATAATGGTTGCCATAGAAACTAAACATATTTTAATTTGTATAGTTAGCATAGACAAGTCGGTATCACAAGAGTACAAATTTTATTTAGTTGCATCTCAAGCATGTCATTCATTACATTTAATTTTATTTAAACCATAGATTTAAACGCTACTGCTTAAAAATACAAATATTAAATAACAAAATACATTTCCTTTAAATTAACAACGCAAGAAATACGACATAGTAAACACTAAAATGTATTGTTCTATTTCATAGTTTTATCATAAAACTCTTTTTTACTAACCTTAGTAACATATACTTGTAGGTTAATTTTTTAAAATATTTCAACCCTTATCCTTGGCCTATAACCCTTGAGCTTTACTATCAAAGTTTTTTATAATTGAAAGCACATGCATTTCAAAATATAAAGAATTAAGACGTGGAATACCAATCGAGCGGAAATTACATTTCAGTATAATTGTGTGCTGATATTAATTGTTTTAAGTTCAT